>NW_027476960.1:0-114931 GCF_051020955.1 Megalopta genalis | reverse complement strand
AGCTATATCACTTATATCCCAAGTGTTTGAAGCTAAATTATTTGTTAAGCATGGATTTGAAGGTAAACCTTCTACATCGCATTGATTTGAAGCTAAATCATGAGTTTCGCATGGATTAGAAGCCAACTCGTTTGTTTCGCCTGCATTTGAAGCTATATCATTTATATCGCAAGTATTTGAAGCTAAATCATTTGTGTTCCACGGATTTGAAGCTAATCCTTCTACTTCGCATTGATTTGAAGCTAAATCAAGTTTATCGCATGGATTTTGAATCTAACTCGTTTGATCGTCTGCATTTGATGCCATATCACTTATTTCCCAAGTGTTTGAAGCTAAATCATTTGTTAAGCATGGATTTGAAGGTAAACCCTCTACATCGCATTAATTTGAAGCTAAATCATGAGTTTCGCATGGATTAGAAGCTAACACGTATGTTTCGCCTGCATTTGAAGCTATATCATTCATATCGCAAGTATTTGAAGCTAAATCATTTGTTAAGCATGGATTTGAAGGTAACCTTCTACATCGCATTGATTTGAAGCTAAATCATGGGTTTCCCATAGATATGAAGCTAACTCGTTTGTTTCGTCTGCATTTGAAGCTGTATCACTTATACCGCAAGTATCTGGACCTAAATTATTTGTTTCGCATGGATTGGAAGCTAAGCCTTCTACTTCGCATTGATTTGAAGCTAAATCAAGTTTATCGCATGGATTTTGAAGCTAACTCGTTTGATCGTCTGCATTTCAAGCTATATCACTTATGTCCCAAGTGTTTGAAGCTAAATTATTTGTTAATCATGGATTTGAAGGTAAACCTCCTACATCGTATTTATTTGAACCTAAATCATGAGTTACGCATGGATTAGAAGCTAACTCGTTTGTTTCGCCTGCATTTGAAGCTATATCATTTATATCGCAAGTATTTGAAGCTAAATCATTTGTGTTCCACGGATTTGAAGCTAATCCTTCTACTTCGCATTGATTTGAAGCTAAATCAAGTTTATCGCATGGATTTTGAATCTAACTCGTTTGATCGTCTGCATTTGATGCCATATCACTTATATCCCAAGTGCTTGAAGCTAAATCATTTTTTAAGCATGGATCTGAAGGTAAACCTTCTACATCGCATTGATTTGAAGCTAAATCATGAGTTTCGCATGGATTAGAAGCTAACACGTTTGTTTCGCCTGCATTTGAAGCTATATCATTCATATCGCAAGTATTTGAAGCTAAATCATTTGTGTTGCATGGATTTGAAGCTCATCCTTCTACTTCGCATTGATTTGAATCTAAATCAAATTTATCGCGTGGATTATGAAGCTAACTCGTTTGATCGTCTGCATTTGAAGCTATACCACTTATATCCCAAGTGTTTGAAGCTAAATCATTTGTTTCGCATGGATTTGAAGCTGAACCTTCTACATCGCATTGATTTTCAGCTAAATCAACTGCATGGCATGGATTTGAAGATAACTCGTTTGTTTCTTCTGCATTTGAAGCTATATCACTTATATCGCAAGTGTCTGAAGCTAAATCACCTGTTTCGCGTGGACTTGAAGCTAACTCATTTGATCGTCTGCATTTGAAGCTATATCACTTATATCCCAAGTGTCTGAAGCTAAATCATTTGTTGTGCATGGATTTGAAGGTAAACCTTCTACATAGCATTGATTTGAAGCTAATTCATGAGATTCGCATGGATTAGAATCTAACTCGTTTGTTAGGCCTGCATTTGAAGCTATATCATTTATATCGCAAGTTTTTGAAGCTAAATCATTTGTGTTGCATGGATTTGAAGCTAATCCTTCTACTACGCATGGATTTGAAGCTAAATCAAGTTTATCGCATGGATTTTGAAGCTAACTCGTTTGATCGTCTGCATTTGAAGCTATATCACTTATATGCCAAGTGTTTGAAGCTAAATTATTTGTTAAGCATTGATTTGATGGTAAACCTTCTACATCGCATTGATTTGAAGCTAAATCATGAGTTTCGCATGGATTATAAGCTAACTCGTTTGTTTCTCCTGCATTTGAAGCTATATCACTTATATCGCAAGTATCTGATGCTAAATCATTTGTTTCGCATGGATTTGAAGCTAAACCTTCTACATCGCATTGATTTTCAGCTAAATCAAGTGCTTGGCATGGATTTGAAGATAACTCGTTTGTTTCTTCTGCATTTGAAGCTATATCACTTATATCGCAAGTGTCTGAAGCTAAATCACTTGTTTCGCGTGGACTTGAAGCTAACTCGTTTGATCGTCTGCATTTGAAGCTATATCACTTATATCCCAAGTGTCTGTAGCTAAATCACTTGTGTTGCATGGATTTGAAGCTAATCCTTCTACTTCGCATTGATTTGATGCTAAATCAAGTTTATCGCATGGATTTTGAAGCTAACTCGTTTGATCGTCTGCATTTGAAGCTATATCACTTATATCCCAAGTGTTTGAAGCTAAATTATTTGTTAAGCATGGATTTGAAGGTAAACCTTCTACATCGCATTTATTTGAAGCTAAATCATGAGTTTCGCATGGATTAGAAGCTAACTCGTTTGTTTCGCCTACATTTGAAGCTATATCATTTATATCGCAAGTATTTGAAGCTAAATCATTTGTGTTGCATGGATTTGAAGCTCATCCTTCTACTTCGCATTGATTTGAAGCTAAATCAAGTTTATCGCATGGATTTTGAGGCTAACTCGTTTGATCGTCTGCATTTGAAGCTATATCACTTATATCCCAAGTGTTTGAAGCTAAATTATTTGTTAAGCATGGATTTGAAGGTAAACCTTCTACATCGCATTGATTTGAAGCTAAATCATGAGTTTCGCATGGATTAGAGGCTAACTCGTTTGTTTCGCCTACATTTGAAGCTATATCATTTATATCGCAAGTATTTGAAGCTAAATCATTTGTGTTGCATGGATTTGAAGCTCATCCTTCTACTTCGTATTGATTTGAAGCTAAATCAAGTTTATCGCATGGATTTTGAAGCTAACTCGTTTGATCGTCTGCATTTGATGCTATATCACGTATATCCCAAGTGTTTGAAGCTAAATCATTTGTTAAGCATGGATTTGAAGGTAAACCTTCTACATCGCATTGATTTGAAGCTAAATCAAGAGTTTCGCATGGATTACAAGCTAACACGTTTGTTTCGCCTGCATTTGAAGCTATATCATTTATATCGCAAGTATCTGAAGCTAAATCATTGGTTAAGCATGGATTTGAAGGTAAACCTTCTACATCGCATTGATTTGAAGCTAAATCAAGTTTATCGCATGGATTTTGAAGCTAACTCGTTTGATCGTCTGCATTTGAAGCCATATCACTTATATCCCAAGTGTTTGAAGCTAAATCATTTGTTAAGCATGGATTTGAAGGTAAACCTTCTACATCGCATTGATTTGAAGCTAAATCATGAGTTTCGCATGGATTACAAGCTAACACGTTTGTTTCGCCAGCATTTGAAGCTATATCATTTATATCGCAAGTATTTGAAGCTAAATCATTTGTTAAGCATGGATTTGAAGGTAAACCTTCTACATCGCATTGATTTGAAGCTAAATCAAGTTTATCGCATGGATTTTGAAGCTAACTCGTTTGATCGTCTGCATTTGAAGCCATATCACTTATATCCCAAGTGTTTGAAGCTAAATCATTTTTTAAGCATGGATTTGAAGGTCTACCTTCTACATCGCATTGATTTGAAACTAAATCATGTGTTTCGCATAGATATGAAGCTAACTCGTTTGTTTCGTCTGCATTTGAATCTGTATCATTTATACCGCAAGTATCTGAAACTAAATCATTTGTTTCGCATGTATTTGAAGCTAATCCTTCTACTTCGCATTGATTTGAAGCTAAATCAAGTTTATCGCATGGATTTTGAAGCTAACTCGTTTGATCGTCTTCATTTGAAGCTATATCACTTATATCCCAAGTGTTTGAAGCTAAATTAATTGTTAAGCATGGATTTGAAGCTCACCCTTCTACATCGCATTGATTTGAAGCTAAATCATGAGTTTCGCATGGATTAGAAGATAACTCGTTTGTTAGGCCTGCCTTTGGAGCTATATTATTTATATCGCAAGTATTTGAAGCTAAATCATTTGTGTTGCATGGATTTGAAGCTAATCCTTCTACTTCGCATTGATTTGAAGCTAAATCAAGTTTATCGCATGGATTTTGAAGCTAACTCGTTTGATCGTCTGCATTTGAAGCTATATCACTTATATCCCAAGTGTTTGAAGCTAAATTATTTGTTAAGCATGGATTTGAAGGTAAACCTTCTACATCGCATTGATTTGAAGCTAAATCATGAGTTTCGCATGGAATATAAGATAACTCGTTTGTTTCTCCTGCATTTGAAGCTATATCACTTATATCCCAAGTGTCTGAAGCTAAATCACTTGTGTTGCATAGATTTGAAGCTAATCCTTCTACTTCGCATTGATTTGAAGCTAAATCAAGTTTATCGCATGGATTTTGAAGCTAACTCGTTTGATCGTCTGCATTTCAAGCTATATCACTTATATCCCAAGTGTTTGAAGCTAAATTATTTGTTAAGCATGGATTTGAAAGTAAATCTTCTACATCGCATTGATTTGAAGCTAAATCATGAGTTTCGCATGGATTAGAAGCTAACTCGTTTGTTTCGCCTGCATTTGAAGCTATATCATTTATATCGCAAGTATTTGAAGCGAAATCATTTGCGTTCCACGGATTTGAAGCTAATCCTTCTACTTCGCATTGATTTGAAGCTAAATCAAGTTTATCGCATGAATTTTGAAGCTAACTCGTTTGATGGTCTGCATTTGAAGCTATATCACGTATATCCCAAGTGTTTGAAGCTAAATCATTTGCTAAGCATGGATTTGAAGGTAAACCTTCTACGTCGCATTGATTTGAAGCTAAATCATGAGTTTCGCATGGATTACAAGCTAACACGTTTGTTTCGCCTACATTTGAAGCTATATCATTTATATCGCAAGTATTTGAAGCTAAATCATTTGTGTTGCATGGATTTTAAGCTAATCATTCTACTTCGCATTGATTTCAAGCTAAATCAAGTTTATCGCATGGATTTTGAAGCTAACTCGTTTGATCGTCTGCATTTGAAGCCATATCACTTATATCCCAAGTGTTTGAAGCTAAATCATTTTTTAAGCATGGATTTGAAGGTAAACCTTCTACATCGCATTGATTTGAAACTAAATCATGTGTTTCGCATAGATATGAAGCTAACTCGTTTGTTTCGTCTGCATTTGAATCTGTATCATTTATACCGCAAGTATCTGAAACAAAATCATTTGTTTCGCATGGATTTGAAGCTAATCCTTCTACTTCGCATTGATTTGAAGCTAAATCAAGTTTATCGCATGGATTTTGAAGCTAACTCGTTTGATCGTCTGCATTTCAAGCTATATCACGTATATCCCAAGTGTTTGAAGCTAAATCATTTGTTGTGCATGGATTTGAAGGTAAACCTTCTACATCGCATTGATTTGAAGCTAAATCATGAGTTTCGCATGGATTAGAAGATAACTCGTTTGTTAGGCCTGCATTTGAAGCTATATCATTTATATCGCAAGTATTTGAAGCTAAATCATTTGTGTTGCATGGATTACAAGCTAATCCTTCTACTTCGCATTGATTTGAAGCTAAATCAAGTTTATCGCATGGATTTTGAAGCTAACTCGTTTGATCGTCTGCATTTGAAGCTATATCACTTATATCCCAAGTGTTTGAAGCTAAATTATTTGTTAAGCATGGATTTGAAGGTAAACCTTCTATATCGCATTTATTTGAAGCTAAATCATGAGTTTCGCATGGATTAGAAGCTAACTCGTTGGTTTCGCCTACATTTGAAGCTATATCATTTATATCGCAAGTATTTGAAGCTAAATCATTTGTGTTGCATGGATTTCAAGCTAATCCTTCTACTTCGCATTGATTTGAAGCTAAATCAAGTTTATCGCATGGATTTTGAAGCTAACTCGTTTGATCGTCTGCATTTGAAGCTATATCACTTATATCCCAAGTGTTTGAAGCTAAATTATTTGTTAAGCATGGATTTGAAGGTAAACCTTCTATATCGCATTTATTTGAAGCTAAATCATGAGTTTCGCATGGATTAGATGCTAACTCGTTGGTTTCGCCTACATTTGAAGCTATATCATTTATATCGCAAGTATTTGAAGCTAAATCATTTGTGTTGCATGGATTTGAAGCTAATCCTTCTACTTCGCATTGATTTGAAGCTAAATCAAGTTTATCGCATGGATTTTGAAGCTAACTCGTTTGATCGTCTGCATTTGAAGCTATATCACTTATATCCCAAGTGTTTGAAGCTAAATTATTTGTTAAGCATGGATTTGAAGGTAAACCTTCTACATCGCATTGATTTGAAGCTAAATCATGAGTTTCGCATGGAATATAAGATAACTCGTTTGTTTCTCCTGCATTTGAAGCTATATCACTTACATCGCAAGTATCTGATGCTAAATCATTTGTTTCGCATGGATTTGAAGCTAAACCTTCTACATCGCATTGATTTTCAGCTAAATCATGTGCTTGGCATGGATTTGAAGATAACTCGTTTGTTTCTTCTGCATTTGAAGCTATATCACTTATATCGCAAGTGTCTGAAGCTAAATCACTTGTTTCGCGTGGACTTGAAGCTAACTCGTTTGATCGTCTGCATTTGAAGCTATATCACTTATATCCCAAGTGTCTGAAGCTAAATCACTTGTGTTGCATAGATTTGAAGCTAATCCTTCTACTTCGCATTGATTTGAGCTAAATCAAGTTTATCGAATGGATTTTGAAGCTAACTCGTTTGATCGTCTGCATTTCAAGCTATATCACTTATATCCCAAGTGTTTGAAGCTAAATTATTTGTTAAGCATGGATTTGAAGGTAAACCTTCTACATCGCATTGATTTGAAGCTAAATCATGAGTTTCGCATGGATTAGAAGCTAACTCGTTTGTTTCGCCTGCATTTGAAGCTATATCATTTATATCGCAAGTATTTGAAGCTAAATCATTTGCGTTCCACGGATTTGAAGCTAATCCTTCTACTTCGCATTGATTTGAAGCTAAATCAAGTTTATCGCATGAATTTTGAAGCTAACTCGTTTGATGGTCTGCATTTGAAGCTATATCACGTATATCCCAAGTGTTTGAAGCTAAATCATTTGCTAAGCATGGATTTGAAGGTAAACCTTCTACGTCGCATTGATTTGAAGCTAAATCATGAGTTTCGCATGGATTACAAGCTAACACGTTTGTTTCGCCTACATTTGAAGCTATATCATTTATATCGCAAGTATTTGAAGCTAAATCATTTGTGTTGCATGGATTTTAAGCTAATCATTCTACTTCGCATTGATTTCAAGCTAAATCAAGTTTATCGCATGGATTTTGAAGCTAACTCATTTGATCGTCTGCATTTGAAGCCATATCACTTATATCCCAAGTGTTTGAAGCTAAATCATTTTTTAAGCATGGATTTGAAGGTAAACCTTCTACATCGCATTGATTTGAAACTAAATCATGTGTTTCGCATAGATATGAAGCTAACTCGTTTGTTTCGTCTGCATTTGAATCTGTATCATTTATACCGCAAGTATCTGAAACTAAATCATTTGTTTCGCATGGATTTGAAGCTAATCCTTCCACATCGCATTGATTTGAAGCTAAATCAAGTTTATCGCATGGATTTTGAAGCTAACTCGTTTGATCGTCTGCATTTGAAGCTATATCACGTATATCCCAAGTGTTTGAAGCTAAATCATTTGTTGTGCATGGATTTGAAGGTAAACCTTCTACATCGCATTGATTTGAAGCTAAATCATGAGTTTCGCATGGATTAGAAGATAACTCGTTTGTTAGGCCTGCATTTGAAGCTATATCATTTATATCGCAAGTATTTGAAGCTAAATCATTTGTGTTGCATGGATTTCAAGCTAATCCTTCTACTTCGCATTGATTTGAAGCTAAATCAAGTTTATCGCATGGATTTTGAAGCTAACTCGTTTGATCGTCTGCATTTGAAGCTATATCACTTATATCCCAAGTGTTTGATGCTAAATTATTTGTTAAGCATGGATTTGAAGGTAAACCTTCTATATCGCATTTATTTGAAGCTAAATCATGAGTTTCGCATGGATTAGAAGCTAACTCGTTGGTTTCGCCTACATTTGAAGCTATATCATTTATATCGCAAGTATTTGAAGCTAAATCATTTCTGTTGCATGGATTTGAAGCTCATCCTTCTACTTCGCATTGATTTGATGCTAAATCAAGTTTATCGCATGGATTTTGAAGCTAACTCGTTTGATCGTCTGCATTTGAAGCTATATCACTTATATCCCAAGTGTTTGAAGCTAAATTATTTGTTAAGCATGGATTTGAAGGTAAACCTTCTACATCGCATTGATTTGAAGCTAAATCATGAGTTTCGCACGGATTAGAATCTAACTCGTTTGTTTCGCCTACATTCGAAGCTATATCATTTATATCGCAAGTATTTGAAGCTAAATCATTTGTGTTGCATGGCTTTGAAGCTCATCCTTCTACTTCGCATTGATTTGAAGCTAAATCAAGTTTATCGCATGTATTTTGAAGCTAACTCGTTTGATCGTCTGCATTTGAAGCTATATCACGTATATCCCAAGTGTTTGAAGCTAAATCATTTGTTAAGCATGGATTTGAAGGTAAACCTTCTACATCGCATTGATTTGAAGCTAAATCATGAGTTTCGCATGGATTACAAGCTAACACGTTTGTTTCGCCTGCATTTGAAGCTATATCATTTATATCGCAAGTATTTGAAGCTAGATCATATGTGTTGCATGGATTTTAAGCTAATCCTTCTACTTCGCATTGATTTGAAGCTAAATCAAGTTTATCGCATGGATTTTGAAGCTAACTCGTTTGATCGTCTGCATTTGAAGCTATATCACGTATATCCCAAGTGTTTGAAGCTAAATCATTTGTTGTGCATGGATTTGAAGGTAAACCTTCTACATCGCATTGATTTGAAGCTAAATGATGAGTTTCGCATGGATTAGAAGATAACTCGTTTGTTTCTCCTGCATTTGAAGCTATATCACTTATATCGCAAGTATCTGATGCTAAATCATTTGTTTCGCATGGATTTGAAGCTAAACCTTCTACATCGCATTGATTTTCAGCTAAATCATGTGCTTGGCATGGATTTGAAGATAACTCGTTTGTTTCTTCTGCATTTGAAGCTATATCACTTATATCGCAAGTGTCTGAAGCTAAATCACTTGTTTCGCGTGGACTTGAAGCTAACTCGTTTGATCGTCTGCATTTCAAGCTATATCACTTATATCCCAAGTGTCTGAAGCTAAATCACTTGTGTTGCATAGATTTGAAGCTAATCCTTCTACTTCGCATTGATTTGAAGCTAAATCAAGTTTATCGCATGGATTTTGAAGCTAACTCGTTTGATCGTCTGCATTTCAAGCTATATCACTTATATCCCAAGTGTTCGAAGCTAAATTATTTGTTAAGCATGGATTTGAAGGTAAACCTTCTACATCGCATTGATTTGAAGCTAAATCATGAGTTTCGCATGGATTAGAATCTAACTCGTTTGTTTCGCCTGCATTTGAAGCTATATCATTTATATCGCAAGTATTTGAAGCTAAATCATTTGCGTTCCACGGATTTGAAGCTAATCCTTCTACTTCGCATTGATTTGAAGCTAAATCAAGTTTATCGCATGGATTTTGAAGCTAACTCGTTTGATCGTCTGCATTTGAAGCTATATCACGTATATCCCAAGTGTTTGAAGCTAAATCATTTGTTAAGCATGGATTTGAAGGTAAACCTTCTACATCGCATTGATTTGAAGCTAAATCATGAGTTTCGCATGGATTACAAGCTAACACGTTTGTTTCGCCTGCATTTGAAGCTATATCACGTATATCCCAAGTGTTTGAAGCTAAATCATTTGTTAAGCATGGATTTGAAGGTAAACCTTCTACATCGCATTGATTTGAAGCTAAGTCATGAGTTTCGCATGGATTACAAGCTAACACGTTTGTTTCGCCTACATTAGAAGCTATATCATTTATATCGCAAGTATTTGAAGCTAAATCATTTTTGTTGCATGGATTTGAAGCTCATCCTTCTACTTCGCATTGATTTGAAGCTAAATCAAGTTTATCGCATGGATTTTGGGGCTAACTCGTTTGATCGTCTGCATTTGAAGCTATATCACTTATATCCCAAGTGTTTGAAGCTAAATTATTTGTTAAGCATGGATTTGAAGGTAAACCTTCTACATCGCATTGATTTGAAGCTAAATCATGAGTTTCGCATGGATTAGAAGCTAACTCGTTTGTTTCTCCTGCATTTGAAGCTATATCACTTATATCGCAAGTATCTGATGCTAAATCATTTGTTTCGCATGGATTTGAAGCTAAACCTTCTACATCGCATTGATTTTCAGCTAAATCAAGTGCTTGGCATGGATTTGAAGATAACTCGTTTGTTTCTTCTGCATTTGAAGCCATATCACTTATATCGCAAGTGTCTGAAGCTAAATCACTTGTTTCGCGTGGACTTGAAGCTAACTCGTTTGATCGTCTGCATTTGAAGCTATATCACTTATATCCCAAGTTTCTGTAGCTAAATCACTTGTGTTGCATGGATTTGAAGCTAATCCTTCTACTTCGCATTGATTTGATGCTAAATCAAGTTTATCGCATGGATTTTGAAGCTAACTCGTTTGATCGTGTGCATTTGAAGCTATATCACTTATATCCCAAGTGTTTGAAGCTAAATTATTTGTTAAGCATGGATTTGAAGGTAAACCTTCTACATCGCATTTATTTGAAGCCAAATCATGAGTTTCGCATGGATTAGAAGCTAACTCGTTTGTTTCGCCTACATTTGAAGCTATATCATTTATATCGCAAGTATTTGAAGCTAAATCATTTGTGTTGCATGGATTTGAAGCTCATCCTTCTACTTCGCATTGATTTGAAGCTAAATCAAGTTTATCGCATGGATTTTGAGGCTAACTCGTTTGATCGTCTGCATTTGAAGCTATATCACTTATATCCCAAGTGTTTGAAGCTAAATTATTTGTTAAGCATGGATTTGAAGGTAAACCTTCTACATCGCATTGATTTGAAGCTAAATCATGAGTTTCGCATGGATTAGAGGCTAACTCGTTTGTTTCGCCTACATTTGAAGCTATATCATTTATATCGCAAGTATTTGAAGCTAAATCATTTGTGTTGCATGGATTTGAAGCTCATCCTTCTACTTCGTATTGATTTGAAGCTAAATCAAGTTTATCGCATGGATTTTGAAGCTAACTCGTTTGATCGTCTGCATTTGAAGCTATATCACGTATATCCCAAGTGTTTGAAGCTAAATCATTTGTTAAGCATGGATTTGAAGGTAAACCTTCTACATCGCATTGATTTGAAGCTAAATCATGAGTTTCGCATGGATTACAAGCTAACACGTTTGTTTCGCCTGCATTTGAAGCTATATCATTTATATCGCAAGTATCTGAAGCTAAATCATTGGTTAAGCATGGATTTGAAGGTAAACCTTCTACATCGCATTGATTTGAAGCTAAATCAAGTTTATCGCATGGATTTTGAAGCTAACTCGTTTGATCGTCTGCATTTGAAGCCATATCACTTATATCCCAAGTGTTTGAAGCTAAATCATTTGTTAAGCATGGATTTGAAGGTAAACCTTCTACATCGCATTGATTTGAAGCTAAATCATGAGTTTCGCATGGATTACAAGCTAACACGTTTGTTTCGCCAGCATTTGAAGCTATATCATTTATATCGCAAGTATTTGAAGCTAAATCATTTGTTAAGCTTGGATTTGAAGGTAAACCTTCTACATCGCATTGATTTGAAGCTAAATCATGAGTTTCGTATAGATTAGAAGCTAACACGTTTGTTTGGCCTGCATTAGAAGCTATATCATTTATATCGCAAGTATTTGAAGCGGAATCATTTGTTAAGCATGGATTTGAAGGTAAACCTTCTACATCGCATTGATTTGAAGCTAAATCATGTGTTTCGCATAGATATGTAGCTAACTCGTTTGTTTCGTCTGCATTTGAAGCTGTATCATTTATACCGCAAGTATCAGAATCTAAATCATTTGTTTCGCATGGATTTGAAGCTAAGCCTACTACTTCGCATTGATTTGAAGCTAAATCAAGTTTATCGCATGGATTTTGAAGCTAACTCGTTTGATCGTCTGCATTTGAAGCTATATCACTTATATCCCAAGTGTTTGAAGCTAAATTATTTGTTAAGCATGGATTTGAAGGTAAACCTTCTACATCGCATTGATTTGAAGCTAAATCATGAGTTTCGCATGGAATATAAGATAACTCGTTTGTTTCTCCTGCATTTGAAGCTATATCACTTACATCGCAAGTATCTGATGCTAAATCATTTGTTTCGCATGGATTTGAAGCTAAACCTTCTACATCGCATTGATTTTCAGCTAAATCATGTGCTTGGCATGGATTTGAAGATAACTCGTTTGTTTCTTCTGCATTTGAAGCTATATCACTTATATCGCAAGTGTCTGAAGCTAAATCACTTGTTTCGCGTGGACTTGAAGCTAACTCGTTTGATCGTCTGCATTTGAAGCTATATCACTTATATCCCAAGTGTCTGAAGCTAAATCACTTGTGTTGCATAGATTTGAAGCTAATCCTTCTACTTCGCATTGATTTGAAGCTAAATCAAGTTTATCGCATGGATTTTGAAGCTAACTCGTTTGATCGTCTGCATTTCAAGCTATATCACTTATATCCCAAGTGTTTGAAGCTAAATTATTTGTTAAGCATGGATTTGAAGGTAAACCTTCTACATCGCATTGATTTGAAGCTAAATCATGAGTTTCGCATGGATTAGAAGCTAACTCGTTTGTTTCGCCTGCATTTGAATCTATATCATTTATATCGCAAGTATTTGAAGCTAAATCATTTGCGTTCCACGGATTTGAAGCTAATCCTTCTACTTCGCATTGATTTGAAACTAAATCAAGTTTATCGCATGAATTTTGAAGCTAACTCGTTTGATGGTCTGCATTTGAAGCTATATCACGTATATCCCAAGTGTTTGAAGCTAAATCATTTGCTAAGCATGGATTTGAAGGTAAACCTTCTACGTCGCATTGATTTGAAGCTAAATCATGAGTTTCGCATGGATTACAAGCTAACACGTTTGTTTCGCCTACATTTGAAGCTATATCATTTATATCGCAAGTATTTGAAGCTAAATCATTTGCTAAGCATGGATTTGAAGGTAAACCTTCTACGTCGCATTGATTTGAAGCTAAATCATGAGTTTCGCATGGATTAGAATCTAACACGTTTGTTTCGCCTGCATTTGAAGCTATATCACTTATGTCCCAAGTGTTTGAAGCTAAATTATTTGTTAAGCATGGATTTGAAGGTAAACCTCCTACATCGCATTGATTTGAAGCTAAATCATGAGTTTCGCATGGATTAGAATCTAACACGTTTGTTTCGCCTGCATTTGAAGCTATATCATTTATATCGCAAGTATTTGAAGCGAAATCATTTGTTAAGCATGGATTTGAAGGTAAACCTTCTACATCGCATTGATTTGAAGCTAAATCATGAGTTTCGCATGGATTAGAAGCAAACTCGTTTGTTTCGCCTGCATTTGAAGCTATATCATTTATATCGCAAGTATTTGAAGCTAAATCATTCGTGTTCCACGGATTTGAAGCTAATCCTTCTACTTCGCATTGATTTGAAGCTAAATCAAGTTTATCGCATGGATTTTGAAGCTAACTCGTTTGATCGTCTGCATTTGATGCCATATCACGTATATCCCAAGTGTTTGAAGCTAAATCATTTGTTAAGCATGGATTTGAAGGTAAACCTTCTACATCGCATTGATTTGAAGCTAAATCATGAGTTTCGCATGGATTACAAGCTAACACGTTTGTTTCGCCTACATTTGAAGCTATATCATTTATATCGCAAGCATTTGAAGCTAAATCATTTGTGTTGCATGGATTTGAAGCTCATCCTTCTACTTCGCATTGATTTCAAGCTAAATCAAGTTTATCGCATGGATTTTGAGGCTAACTCGTTTGATCGTCTGCATTTGAAGCTATATCACTTATATCCCAAGTGTTTGAAGCTAAATTATTTGTTAAGCATGGATTTGAAGGTAAACCTTCTACGTCGCATTGATTTGAAGCTAAATCATGAGTTTCGCATGGATTAGAGGCTAACTCGTTTGTTTCGCCTACATTTGAAGCTATATCATTTATATCGCAAGTATTTGAAGCTAAATCATTTGTGTTGCATGGATTTGAAGCTCATCCTTCTACTTCGTATTGATTTGAAGCTAAATAAAGTTTATCGCATGGATTTTGAAGCTAACTCGTTTGATCGTCTGCATTTGAAGCTATATCACGTATATCCCAAGTGTTTGAAGCTAAATCATTTGTTAAGCATGGATTTGAAGGTAAACCTTCTACATCGCATTGATTTGAAGCTAAATCATGAGTTTCGCATGGATTACAAGCTAACACGTTTGTTTCGCCTGCATTTGAAGCTATATCATTTATATCGCAAGTATCTGAAGCTAAATCATTGGTTAAGCATGGATTTGAAGGTAAACCTTCTACATCGCATTGATTTGAAGCTAAATCAAGTTTATCGCATGGATTTTGAAGCTAACTCGTTTGATCGTCTGCATTTGAAGCCATATCACATATATCCCAAGTGTTTGAAGCTAAATCATTTGTTAAGCATGGATTTGAAGGTAAACCTTCTACATCGCATTGATTTGAAGCTAAATCATGAGTTTCGCATGGATTACAAGCTAACACGTTTGTTTCGCCAGCATTTGAAGCTATATCATTTATATCGCAAGTATTTGAAGCTAAATCATTTGTTAAGCTTGGATTTGAAGGTAAACCTTCTACATCGCATTGATTTGAAGCTAAATCATGAGTTTCGTATAGATTAGAAGCTAACACGTTTGTTTGGCCTGCATTAGAAGCTATATCATTTATATCGCAAGTATTTGAAGCGGAATCATTTGTTAAGCATGGATTTGAAGGTAAACCTTCTACATCGCATTGATTTGAAGCTAAATCATGTGTTTCGCATAGATATGTAGCTAACTCGTTTGTTTCGTCTGCATTTGAAGCTGTATCATTTATACCGCAAGTATCAGAATCTAAATCATTTGTTTCGCATGGATTTGAAGCTAAGCCTACTACTTCGCATTGATTTGAAGCTAAATCAAGTTTATCGCATGGATTTTGAAGCTAACTCGTTTGATCGTCTGCATTTGAAGCTATATCACTTATATCCCAAGTGTTTGAAGCTAAATCATTTTTTAAGCATGGATTTGAAGGTAAACCTTCTACATCGCATTGATTTG
Organism: Megalopta genalis; assembly: GCF_051020955.1. NCBI lineage: Eukaryota > Metazoa > Arthropoda > Insecta > Hymenoptera > Halictidae > Megalopta > Megalopta genalis. The sequence continues at coordinate 99,460 of NW_027476960.1, read as the reverse complement.
AAACTAAATCATGTGTTTCGCATAGATATGAAGCTAACTCGTTTGTTTCGTCTGCATTTGAATCTGTATCATTTATACCGCAAGTATCTGAAACTAAATCATTTGTTTCGCATGTATTTGAAGCTAATCCTTCTACTTCGCATTGATTTGAAGCTAAATCAAGTTTATCGCATGGATTTTGAAGCTAACTCGTTTGATCGTCTTCATTTGAAGCTATATCACTTATATCCCAAGTGTTTGAAGCTAAATTAATTGTTAAGCATGGATTTGAAGGTAAACCTTCTACATCGCATTGATTTGAAGCTAAATCATGAGTTTCGCATGGATTAGAAGATAACTCGTTTGTTAGGCCTGCCTTTGGAGCTATATCATTTATATCGCAAGTATTTGAAGCTAAATCATTTGTGTTGCATGGATTTGAAGCTAATCCTTCTACTTCGCATTGATTTGAAGCTAAATCAAGTTTATCGCATGGATTTTGAAGCTAACTCGTTTGATCGTCTGCATTTGAAGCTATATCACTTATATCCCAAGTGTTTGAAGCTAAATTATTTGTTAAGCATGGATTTGAAGGTAAACCTTCTACATCGCATTGATTTGAAGCTAAATCATGAGTTTCGCATGGAATATAAGATAACTCGTTTGTTTCTCCTGCATTTGAAGCTATATCACTTACATCGCAAGTATCTGATGCTAAATCATTTGTTTCGCATGGATTTGAAGCTAAACCTTCTACATCGCATTGATTTTCAGCTAAATCATGTGCTTGGCATGGATTTGAAGATAACTCGTTTGTTTCTTCTGCATTTGAAGCTATATCACTTATATCGCAAGTGTCTGAAGCTAAATCACTTGTTTCGCGTGGACTTGAAGCTAACTCGTTTGATCGTCTGCATTTGAAGCTATATCACTTATATCCCAAGTGTCTGAAGCTAAATCACTTGTGTTGCATAGATTTGAAGCTAATCCTTCTACTTCGCATTGATTTGAAGCTAAATCAAGTTTATCGCATGGATTTGAAGCTAACTCGTTTGATCGTCTGCATTTCAAGCTATATCACTTATATCCCAAGTGTTTGAAGCTAAATTATTTTTTAAGCATGGATTTGAAGGTAAACCTTCTACATCGCATTGATTTGAAGCTAAATCATGAGTTTCGCATGGATTAGAAGCTAACTCGTTTGTTTCGCCTGCATTTGAAGCTATATCATTTATATCGCAAGTATTTGAAGCTAAATCATTTGCGTTCCACGGATTTGAAGCTAATCCTTCTACTTCGCATTGATTTGAAACTAAATCAAGTTTATCGCATGAATTTTGAAGCTAACTCGTTTGATGGTCTGCATTTGAAGCTATATCACGTATATCCCAAGTGTTTGAAGCTAAATCATTTGCTAAGCATGGATTTGAAGGTAAACCTTCTACGTCGCATTGATTTGAAGCTAAATCATGAGTTTCGCATGGATTACAAGCTAACACGTTTGTTTCGCCTACATTTGAAGCTATATCATTTATATCGCAAGTATTTGAAGCTAAATCATTTGCTAAGCATGGATTTGAAGGTAAACCTTCTATGTCGCATTGATTTGAAGCTAAATCATGAGTTTCGCATGGATTAGAATCTAACACGTTTGTTTCGCCTGCATTTGAAGCTATATCACTTATGTCCCAAGTGTTTGAAGCTAAATTATTTGTTAAGCATGGATTTGAAGGTAAACCTCCTACATCGCATTGATTTGAAGCTAAATCATGAGTTTCGCATGGATTAGAATCTAACACGTTTGTTTCGCCTGCATTTGAAGCTATATCATTTATATCGCAAGTATTTGAAGCGAAATCATTTGTTAAGCATGGATTTGAAGGTAAACCTTCTACATCGCATTGATTTGAAGCTAAATCATGAGTTTCGCATGGATTAGAAGCTAACTCGTTTGTTTCGCCTGCATTTGAAGCTATATCATTTATATCGCAAGTATTTGAAGCTAAATCATTCGTGTTCCACGGATTTGAAGCTAATCCTTCTACTTCGCATTGATTTGAAGCTAAATCAAGTTTATCGCATGGATTTTGAAGCTAACTCGTTTGATCGTCTGCATTTGATGCCATATCACTTATATCCCAAGTGTCTGAAGCTAAATCACTTGTGTTGCATGGATTTGAAGCTAATCCTTCTACTTCGCATTGATTTGAAGCTAAATCAAGTTTATCGCATGGATTTTGAAGCTAACTCGTTTGATCGTCTGCATTTCAAGCTATATCACTTATATCCCAAGTGTTTGAAGCTAAATTATTTGTTAAGCATGGATTTGAAGGTAAACCTTCTACATCGCATTGATTTGAACCTAAATCATGAGTTTCGCATGGATTAGAAGCTAACTCGTTTGTTTCGCCTGCATTTGAAGCTATATCATTTATATCGCAAGTATTTGAAGCTAAATCATTTGCGTTCCACGGATTTGAAGCTAATCCTTCTACTTCGCATTGATTTGAAGCTAAATGAAGTTTATCGCATGGATTTTGAAGCTAACTCGTTTGATCGTCTGCATTTGAAGCTATATCACGTATATCCCAAGTGTTTGAAGCTAAATCATTTGTTAAGCATGGATTTGAAGGTAAACCTTCTACATCGCATTGATTTGAAGCTAAGTCATGAGTTTCGCATGGATTACAAGCTAACACGTTTGTTTCGCCTACATTTGAAGCTATATCATTTATATCGCAAGTATTTGAAGCTAAATCATTTGTTAAGCATGGATTTGAAGGTAAACCTTCTACATCGCATTGATTTGAAGCTAAATCATGAGTTTCGCATGGATTACAAGCTAACACGTTTGTTTCGCCTACATTTGAAGCTATATCATTTATATCGCAAGCATTTGAAGCTAAATCATTTGTGTTGCATGGATTTGAAGCTCATCCTTCTACTTCGCATTGATTTCAAGCTAAATCAAGTTTATCGCATGGATTTTGAGGCTAACTCGTTTGATCGTCTGCATTTGAAGCTATATCACTTATATCCCAAGTGTTTGAAGCTAAATTATTTGTTAAGCATGGATTTGAAGGTAAACCTTCTACGTCGCATTGATTTGAAGCTAAATCATGAGTTTCGCATGGATTAGAAGATAACTCGTTTGTTAGGCCTGCATTTGAAACTGTATCATTTATATCGCAAGTATTTGAAGCTAAATCATTTGTGTTGCATGGATTTGAAGCTAATCCTTCTACTTCGCATTGATTTGAAGCTAAATCAAGTTTTTCGCATGGATTTTGAAGCTAACTCGTTTGATCGTCTGCATTTGAAGCTATATCACGTATATCCAAAGTGTTTGAAGCTAAATCATTTGTTAAGCATGGATTTGAAGGTAAACCTTCTACATCGCATTGATTTGAAGCTAAGTCATGAGTTGCGCATGGATTACAAGCTAACACGTTTGTTTCGCCTGCATTTGAAGCTATATCACGTATATCCCAAGTGTTTGAAGCTAAATCATTTGTTAAGCATGGATTTGAAGGTAAACCTTCTACATCGCATTGATTTGAAGCTAAGTCATGAGTTGCGCATGGATTACAAGCTAACACGTTTGTTTCGCCTGCATTTGAAGCTATATCACGTATATCCCAAGTGTTTGAAGCTAAATCATTTGTTAAGCATGGATTTGAAGGTAAACCTTCTACATCGCATTGATTTGAAGCTAAATCATGAGTTTCGCATGGATTACAAGCTAACACGTTTGTTTCGCCTACATTTGAAGCTATATCATTTATATCGCAAGTATTTGAAGCTAAATCATTTGTGTTGCATGGATTTGAAGCTCATCCTTCTACTTTGCATTGATTTCAAGCTAAATCAAGTTTATCGCATGGATTTTGAGGCTAACTCGTTTGATCGTCTGCATTTGAAGCTATATCACTTATATCCCAAGTGTTTGAAGCTAAATCATTTGTTAAGCATGGATTTGAAGGTAAACCTTCTACATCGCATTGATTTGAAGCTAAATCATGAGTTTCGCATGGATTAGAAGCTAACTCGTTTGTTTCGCCTACATTTGAAGCTATATCATTTATATCGCAAGTATTTGAAGCTAAATCATTTGTGTTACATGGATTTGAAGCTCATCCTTCTACTTCGCATTGATTTGAAGCTAAATCAAGTTTATCGCATGGATTTTGAAGCTACCTCGTTTGATCGTCTGCATTTGAAGCTATATCACTTATATCCCAAGTGTTTGAAGCTAAATTATTTGTTAAGCATGGATTTGAAGGTAAACCTTCTACATCGCATTGATTTGAAGCTAAATCATGAGTTTCGCATGGATTAGAAGCTAACACGTTTGTTTCGCCTGCATTTGAAGCTATATCATTTATATCGCAAGTATTTGAAGCTAGATCATTTGTGTTGCATGGATTTTAAGCTAATCCTTCTACTTCGCATTGATTTGAAGCTAAATCAAGTTTATCGCATGGATTTTGAAGCTAACTCGTTTGATCGTATGCATTTGAAGCTATATCACGTATATCCCAAGTGTTTGAAGCTAAACCATTTTTTAAGCATGGATTTGAAGGTAAACCTTCTACATCGCATTGATTTGAAGCTAAATCATGTGTTTCGCATAGATATGAAGCTAACTCGTTTGTTTCGTCTGCATTTGAATCTGTATCATTTATACCGCAAGTATCTGAAACTAAATCATTTGTTTCGCATGGATTTGAAGCTAAACCTTCTACATCGCATTGATTTTCAGCTAAATCAAGTGCATGGCATGGATTTGAAGATAACTCGTTTGTGTCTTCTGCATTTGAAGCTATATCACTTATATCGCATATGTCTGAAGCTAAACCACTTTTTTCGCGTGGACTTGAAGATAACTCGTTTGATCGTCTGCATTTGAAGCTATATCACTTATATCCCAAGTGTTTGAAGCTAAATCATTTGTTAAGCATGGATTTGAAGGTAAACCTTCTACATCGCATTGATTTGAAGCTAAATCATGAGTTTCGCATGGATTAGAAGCTAACTCGTTTGTTTCGCCTACATTTGAAGCTATATCATTTATATCGCAAGTATTTGAAGCTAAATCATTTGTGTTACATGGATTTGAAGCTCATCCTTCTACTTCGCATTGATTTGAAGCTAAATCAAGTTTATCGCATGGATTTTGAAGCTACCTCGTTTGATCGTCTGCATTTGAAGCTATATCACTTATATCCCAAGTGTTTGAAGCTAAATTATTTGTTAAGCATGGATTTGAAGGTAAACCTTCTACATCGCATTGATTTGAAGCTAAATCATGAGTTTCGCATGGATTAGAAGCTAACACGTTTGTTTCGCCTGCATTTGAAGCTATATCATTTATATCGCAAGTATTTGAAGCTAGATCATTTGTGTTGCATGGATTTTAAGCTAATCCTTCTACTTCGCATTGATTTGAAGCTAAATCAAGTTTATCGCATGGATTTTGAAGCTAACTCGTTTGATCGTCTGCATTTGAAGCTATATCACGTATATCCCAAGTGTTTGAAGCTAAACCATTTTTTAAGCATGGATTTGAAGGTAAACCTTCTACATCGCATTGATTTGAAGCTAAATCATGTGTTTCGCATAGATATGAAGCTAACTCGTTTGTTTCGTCTGCATTTGAATCTGTATCATTTATACCGCAAGTATCTGAAACTAAATCATTTGTTTCGCATGGATTTGAAGCTAAACCTTCTACATCGCATTGATTTTCAGCTAAATCAAGTGCATGGCATGGATTTGAAGATAACTCGTTTGTGTCTTCTGCATTTGAAGCTATATCACTTATATCGCATATGTCTGAAGCTAAACCACTTTTTTCGCGTGGACTTGAAGATAACTCGTTTGATCGTCTGCATTTGAAGCTATATCACTTATATCCCAAGTGTTTGAAGCTAAATCATTTGTTAAGCATGGATTTGAAGGTAAACCTTCTACATCGCATTGATTTGAAGCTAAATCATGAGTTTCGCATGGATTAGAAGCTAACTCGTTTGTTTCGCCTACATTTGAAGCTATATCATTTATATCGCAAGTATTTGAAGCTAAATCATTTGTGTTACATGGATTTGAAGCTCATCCTTCTACTTCGCATTGATTTGAAGCTAAATCAAGTTTATCGCATGGATTTTGAAGCTACCTCGTTTGATCGTCTGCATTTGAAGCTATATCACTTATATCCCAAGTGTTTGAAGCTAAATTATTTGTTAAGCATGGATTTGAAGGTAAACCTTCTACATCGCATTGATTTGAAGCTAAATCATGAGTTTCGCATGGATTAGAAGCTAACACGTTTGTTTCGCCTGCATTTGAAGCTATATCATTTATATCGCAAGTATTTGAAGCTAGATCATTTGTGTTGCATGGATTTTAAGCTAATCCTTCTACTTCGCATTGATTTGAAGCTAAATCAAGTTTATCGCATGGATTTTGAAGCTAACTCGTTTGATCGTCTGCATTTGAAGCTATATCACGTATATCCCAAGTGTTTGAAGCTAAACCATTTTTTAAGCATGGATTTGAAGGTAAACCTTCTACATCGCATTGATTTGAAGCTAAATCATGTGTTTCGCATAGATATGAAGCTAACTCGTTTGTTTCGTCTGCATTTGAATCTGTATCATTTATACCGCAAGTATCTGAAACTAAATCATTTGTTTCGCATGGATTTGAAGCTAAACCTTCTACATCGCATTGATTTTCAGCTAAATCAAGTGCATGGCATGGATTTGAAGATAACTCGTTTGTGTCTTCTGCATTTGAAGCTATATCACTTATATCGCATATGTCTGAAGCTAAACCACTTTTTTCGCGTGGACTTGAAGATAACTCGTTTGATCGTCTGCATTTGAAGCTATATCACTTATATCCCAAGTGTCTGAAGCTAAATCATTTGTGTTGCATGGATTTGAAGCTAATCCTTCTACTTCGCATTGATTTGAAGCTAAATCAAGTTTATCGCATGGATCTTGAAGCTAATTCGTTTGATCGTCTGCATTTGAAGCTATATCACTTATATCCCAAGTGTTTGAAGCTAAATTATTTGTGAAGCATGGATTTGAAGGTAAACCTTCTACATCGCATTGATTTGAAGCTAAATCATGAGTTTCGCGTGGATTAGAAGCTAACACGTTTGTTTCGCCTGCATTTGAAGCTATATCATTTATATCGCAAGTATTTGAAGCTAAATCATTTGTGTTACATGGATTTGAAGCTCATCCTTCTACTTCGCATTGATTTCAAGCTAAATCAAGTTTATCGCATGGATTTTGAGGCTAACTCGTTTGATCGTCTGCATTTGAATCTATATCACTTATATCCCAAGTGTTTGAAGCTAAATTATTTATTAAGCATGGATTTGAAGGTAAACCTTCTACATCGCATTGATTTGAAGCTAAATCATGAGTTTCGCATGGATTAGAAGCTAACTCGTTTGTTTCGCCTACATTTGAAGCTATATCATTTATATCGCAAGTATTTGAAGCTAAATCATTTGTGTTACATGGATTTGAAGCTCATCCTTCTACTTCGCATTGATTTGAAGCTAAATCAAGTTTATCGCATGGATTTTGAAGCTAACTCGTTTGATCGTCTGCATTTGAAGCTATATCACTTATATCCCAAGTGTTTGAAGCTAAATTATTTGTTCAGCATGGATTTGAAGGTAAACCTTCTACATCGCATTGATTTGAAGCTAAATCATGAGTTTCGCATGGATTACAAGCTAACACGTTTGTTTCGCCTACATTTGAAGCTATATCATTTATATCGCAATTATTTGAAGCTAAATCATTTGTGTTGCATGGATTTGAAGCTCATCCTTCTACTTCGCATTGATTTCAAGCTAAATCAAGTTTATCGCATGGATTTTGAAGCTAACTCGTTTGATCGTCTGCATTTGAAGCTATATCACGTATATCCCAAGTGTTTGAAGCTAAATCATTTGTTGTGCATGGATTTGAAGGTAAACCTTCTACATCGCATTGATTTGAAGCTAAATCATGAGTTTCGCATGGATTAGAAGCTAACTCGTTTGTTTCGCCTACATTTGAAGCTATATCATTTATATCGCAAGTATTTGAAGCTAAATCATTTGTGTTACATGGATTTGAAGCTCATCCTTCTACTTCGCATTGATTTGAAGCTAAATCAAGTTTATCGCATGGATTTTGAAGCTACCTCGTTTGATCGTCTGCATTTGAAGCTATATCACTTATATCCCAAGTGTTTGAAGCTAAATTATTTGTTAAGCATGGATTTGAAGGTAAACCTTCTACATCGCATTGATTTGAAGCTAAATCATGAGTTTCGCATGGATTAGAAGCTAACACGTTTGTTTCGCCTGCATTTGAAGCTATATCATTTATATCGCAAGTATTTGAAGCTAGATCATTTGTGTTGCATGGATTTTAAGCTAATCCTTCTACTTCGCATTGATTTGAAGCTAAATCAAGTTTATCGCATGGATTTTGAAGCTAACTCGTTTGATCGTATGCATTTGAAGCTATATCACGTATATCCCAAGTGTTTGAAGCTAAACCATTTTTTAAGCATGGATTTGAAGGTAAACCTTCTACATCGCATTGATTTGAAGCTAAATCATGTGTTTCGCATAGATATGAAGCTAACTCGTTTGTTTCGTCTGCATTTGAATCTGTATCATTTATACCGCAAGTATCTGAAACTAAATCATTTGTTTCGCATGGATTTGAAGCTAAACCTTCTACATCGCATTGATTTTCAGCTAAATCAAGTGCATGGCATGGATTTGAAGATAACTCGTTTGTGTCTTCTGCATTTGAAGCTATATCACTTATATCGCATATGTCTGAAGCTAAACCACTTTTTTCGCGTGGACTTGAAGATAACTCGTTTGATCGTCTGCATTTGAAGCTATATCACTTATATCCCAAGTGTTTGAAGCTAAATCATTTGTTAAGCATGGATTTGAAGGTAAACCTTCTACATCGCATTGATTTGAAGCTAAATCATGAGTTTCGCATGGATTAGAAGCTAACTCGTTTGTTTCGCCTACATTTGAAGCTATATCATTTATATCGCAAGTATTTGAAGCTAAATCATTTGTGTTACATGGATTTGAAGCTCATCCTTCTACTTCGCATTGATTTGAAGCTAAATCAAGTTTATCGCATGGATTTTGAAGCTACCTCGTTTGATCGTCTGCATTTGAAGCTATATCACTTATATCCCAAGTGTTTGAAGCTAAATTATTTGTTAAGCATGGATTTGAAGGTAAACCTTCTACATCGCATTGATTTGAAGCTAAATCATGAGTTTCGCATGGATTAGAAGCTAACACGTTTGTTTCGCCTGCATTTGAAGCTATATCATTTATATCGCAAGTATTTGAAGCTAGATCATTTGTGTTGCATGGATTTTAAGCTAATCCTTCTACTTCGCATTGATTTGAAGCTAAATCAAGTTTATCGCATGGATTTTGAAGCTAACTCGTTTGATCGTCTGCATTTGAAGCTATATCACGTATATCCCAAGTGTTTGAAGCTAAACCATTTTTTAAGCATGGATTTGAAGGTAAACCTTCTACATCGCATTGATTTGAAGCTAAATCATGTGTTTCGCATAGATATGAAGCTAACTCGTTTGTTTCGTCTGCATTTGAATCTGTATCATTTATACCGCAAGTATCTGAAACTAAATCATTTGTTTCGCATGGATTTGAAGCTAAACCTTCTACATCGCATTGATTTTCAGCTAAATCAAGTGCATGGCATGGATTTGAAGATAACTCGTTTGTGTCTTCTGCATTTGAAGCTATATCACTTATATCGCATATGTCTGAAGCTAAACCACTTTTTTCGCGTGGACTTGAAGATAACTCGTTTGATCGTCTGCATTTGAAGCTATATCACTTATATCCCAAGTGTTTGAAGCTAAATCATTTGTTAAGCATGGATTTGAAGGTAAACCTTCTACATCGCATTGATTTGAAGCTAAATCATGAGTTTCGCATGGATTAGAAGCTAACTCGTTTGTTTCGCCTACATTTGAAGCTATATCATTTATATCGCAAGTATTTGAAGCTAAATCATTTGTGTTACATGGATTTGAAGCTCATCCTTCTACTTCGCATTGATTTGAAGCTAAATCAAGTTTATCGCATGGATTTTGAAGCTACCTCGTTTGATCGTCTGCATTTGAAGCTATATCACTTATATCCCAAGTGTTTGAAGCTAAATTATTTGTTAAGCATGGATTTGAAGGTAAACCTTCTACATCGCATTGATTTGAAGCTAAATCATGAGTTTCGCATGGATTAGAAGCTAACACGTTTGTTTCGCCTGCATTTGAAGCTATATCATTTATATCGCAAGTATTTGAAGCTAGATCATTTGTGTTGCATGGATTTTAAGCTAATCCTTCTACTTCGCATTGATTTGAAGCTAAATCAAGTTTATCGCATGGATTTTGAAGCTAACTCGTTTGATCGTCTGCATTTGAAGCTATATCACGTATATCCCAAGTGTTTGAAGCTAAACCATTTTTTAAGCATGGATTTGAAGGTAAACCTTCTACATCGCATTGATTTGAAGCTAAATCATGTGTTTCGCATAGATATGAAGCTAACTCGTTTGTTTCGTCTGCATTTGAATCTGTATCATTTATACCGCAAGTATCTGAAACTAAATCATTTGTTTCGCATGGATTTGAAGCTAAACCTTCTACATCGCATTGATTTTCAGCTAAATCAAGTGCATGGCATGGATTTGAAGATAACTCGTTTGTGTCTTCTGCATTTGAAGCTATATCACTTATATCGCATATGTCTGAAGCTAAACCACTTTTTTCGCGTGGACTTGAAGATAACTCGTTTGATCGTCTGCATTTGAAGCTATATCACTTATATCCCAAGTGTCTGAAGCTAAATCATTTGTGTTGCATGGATTTGAAGCTAATCCTTCTACTTCGCATTGATTTGAAGCTAAATCAAGTTTATCGCATGGATCTTGAAGCTAATTCGTTTGATCGTCTGCATTTGAAGCTATATCACTTATATCCCAAGTGTTTGAAGCTAAATTATTTGTGAAGCATGGATTTGAAGGTAAACCTTCTACATCGCATTGATTTGAAGCTAAATCATGAGTTTCGCGTGGATTAGAAGCTAACACGTTTGTTTCGCCTGCATTTGAAGCTATATCATTTATATCGCAAGTATTTGAAGCTAAATCATTTGTGTTACATGGATTTGAAGCTCATCCTTCTACTTCGCATTGATTTCAAGCTAAATCAAGTTTATCGCATGGATTTTGAGGCTAACTCGTTTGATCGTCTGCATTTGAATCTATATCACTTATATCCCAAGTGTTTGAAGCTAAATTATTTATTAAGCATGGATTTGAAGGTAAACCTTCTACATCGCATTGATTTGAAGCTAAATCATGAGTTTCGCATGGATTAGAAGCTAACTCGTTTGTTTCGCCTACATTTGAAGCTATATCATTTATATCGCAAGTATTTGAAGCTAAATCATTTGTGTTACATGGATTTGAAGCTCATCCTTCTACTTCGCATTGATTTGAAGCTAAATCAAGTTTATCGCATGGATTTTGAAGCTAACTCGTTTGATCGTCTGCATTTGAAGCTATATCACTTATATCCCAAGTGTTTGAAGCTAAATTATTTGTTCAGCATGGATTTGAAGGTAAACCTTCTACATCGCATTGATTTGAAGCTAAATCATGAGTTTCGCATGGATTACAAGCTAACACGTTTGTTTCGCCTACATTTGAAGCTATATCATTTATATCGCAATTATTTGAAGCTAAATCATTTGTGTTGCATGGATTTGAAGCTCATCCTTCTACTTCGCATTGATTTCAAGCTAAATCAAGTTTATCGCATGGATTTTGAAGCTAACTCGTTTGATCGTCTGCATTTGAAGCTATATCACGTATATCCCAAGTGTTTGAAGCTAAATCATTTGTTCAGCATGGATTTGAAGGTAAACCTTCTACATCGCATTGATTTGAAGCTAAATCATGAGATTCGCATGGATTACAAGCTAACACGTTTGTTTCGCCTGCATTTGAAGCTATATCATTTATATCGCAAGTATTTGAAGCTAAATCATTTGTTAAGCATGGATTTGAAGGTAAACCTTCTACATCGCATTGATTTGAAGCTAAATCATGAGTTTCGCATGGATTAGAAGCTAACTCGTTTGTTTCGCCTGCGTTTGAAGCTATATCATTTATATCGCAAGTATTTGAAGCTAAATCATTTGTTAAGCATGGATTTGAAGGTAAACCTTCTACATCGCATTGATTTGAAGCTAAATGAAGTTTATCGCATGTATTTTGAAGCTAACTCGTTTGATCGTCTGCATTTGAAGCCATATCACTTATATCCCAAGTGTTTGAAGCTAAATCATTTTTTAAGCATGGATTTGAAGGTAAACCTTCTGAATCGCATTGATTTGAAGCTAAATCATGTGTTTCGCATAGATATGAAGCTAACTCGTTTGTTTCGTCTGCATTTGAATCTGCATCATTTATACCGCAAGTATCTGAAACTAAATCATGAGTTTCGCATGGATTAGAAGCTAACTCGTTTGTTTCGCCTGCGTTTGAAGCTATATCATTTATATCGCAAGTATTTGAAGCTAAATCATTTGTTAAGCATGGATTTGAAGGTAAACCTTCTACATCGCATTGATTTGAAGCTAAATGAAGTTTATCGCATGTATTTTGAAGCTAACTCGTTTGATCGTCTGCATTTGAAGCCATATCACTTATATCCCAAGTGTTTGATGCTAAATCATTTTTTAAGCATGGATTTGAAGGTAAACCTTCTACATCGCATTGATTTGAAGCTAAATCATGTGTTTCGCATAGATATGAAGCTAACTCGTTTGTTTCGTCTGCATTTGAATCTGCATCATTTATACCGCAAGTATCTGAAACTAAATCATTTGTTTCGCATGGATTTGAAGCTAAACCTTCTACATCGCATTGATTTTCAGCTAAATCAAGTGCATGGCATGGATTTGAAGATAACTCGTTTGTGTCTTCTGCATTTGAAGCTATATCACTTATATCGCATATGTCTGAAGCTGAACCACTTTTTTCGCGTGGACTTGAAGCTAACTCGTTTGATCGTCTGCATTTGAAGCTATATCACTTATATCCCAAGTGTCTGAAGCTAAATCATTTGTGTTGCATGGATTTGAAGCTAATCCTTCTACTTCGCATTGATTTGAAGCTAAATCAAGTTTATCGCATGGATTTTGAAGCTAATTCGTTTGATCGTCTGCATTTGAAGCTATATCACTTATATCCCAAGTGTTTGAAGCTAAATTATTTGTTAAGCATGGATTTGAAGGTAAACCTTCTACATCGCATTGATTTGAAGCTAAATCATGAGTTTCGCAAGGATTAGAAGCTAACACGTTTGTTTCGCCTGCATTTGAAGCTATATCATTTATATCGCAAGTATTTGAAGCTAAATCATTTGTCTTGCATGGATTTTAAGCTAATCCTTCTACTTCGCATTGATTTGAAGCTAAATCAAGTTTATCGCATGGATTTTGAAGCTAACTCGTTTGATCGTCTGCATTTGAAGCTATATCACGTATATCCCAAGTGTTTGAAGCTAAATCATTTGTTAAGCATGGATTTGAAGGTAAACCTTCTACATCGCATTGATTTGAAGCTCAATCATGAGTTTCGCATGGATTACAATCTAACACGTTTGTTTCGCCTGCATTTGAAGCTATATCACGTATATCCCAAGTGTTTGAAGCTAAATCATTTGTTCAGCATGGATTTGAAGGTAAACCTTCTACATCGCATTGATTTGAAGCTAAATCATGAGTTTCGCATGGATTACAAGCTAACACGTTTGTTTCGCCTACATTTGAAGCTATATCATTTATATCGCAATTATTTGAAGCTAAATCATTTGTGTTGCATGGATTTGAAGCTCATCCTTCTACTTCGCATTGATTTCAAGCTAAATCAAGTTTATCGCATGGATTTTGAGGCTAACTCGTTTGATCGTCTGCATTTGAAGCTGAATCACTTATATCCCAACTGTTTGAAGCTAAATTATTTGTTAAGCATGGATTTGAAGGTAAACCTTCTACATCGCATTTATTTGAAGCTAAATCATGAGTTTCGCATGGATTAGAAGCTAACTCGTTTGTTTCGCCTACATTTGAAGCTATATCATTTATATCGCAAGTATTTGAAGCTAAATCATTTGTGTTGCATGGATTTGAAGCTCACCCTTCTACATCGCATTGATTTGAAGCTAAATCAAGTTTATCGCATGGATTTTGAGGCTAACTCGTTTGATCTTCTGCATTTGAAGCTATATCACTTATATCCCAAGTGTTTGAAGCTAAATTATTTGTTAAGCATGGATTTGGAGGTAAACCTTCTACATCGCATTGATTTGAAGCTAAATCATGAGATTCGCTTGGATTACAAGCTAACACGTTTGTTTCGCCTGCATTTGAAGCTGTATCATTTATATCGCAAGTATTTGAAGCTAAATCATTTGTTAAGCATGGATTTGAAGGTAAACCTTCTACATCGCATTGATTTGAAGCTAAATGAAGTTTATCGCATGGATTTTGAAGCTAACTCGTTTGATCGTCTGCATTTGAAGCCATATCACTTATATCCCAAGTGTTTGAAGCTAAATCATTTTTTAAGCATGGATTTGAAGGTAAACCTTCTACATCGCATTGATATGAAACTAAATCATGTGTTACGCATAGATATGAAGCTAACTCGTTTGTTTCGTCTGCATTTGAATCTGTATCATTTATACCGCAAGTATCTGAAACTAAATCATTTGTTTCGCATGGATTTGAAGCTAAACCTTCTACATCGCATTGATTTTCAGCTAAATCAAGTGCATGGCATGGATTTGAAGATAACTCGTTTGTGTCTTCTGCATTTGAAGCTATATCACTTATATCGCATATGTCTGAAGCTAAACCACTTTTTTCGCGTGGACTTGAAGCTAACTCGTTTGATTGTCTGCATTTGAAGCTATATCACTTATATCCCAAGTGTCTGAAGCTAAATCATTTGTGTTGCATGGATTTGAAGCTAATCCTTCTACTTCGCATTGATTTGAAGCTAAATCAAGTTTATCGCATGGATTTTGAGGCTAACTCGTTTGATCTTCTGCATTTGAAGCTATATCACTTATATCCCAAGTGTTTGAAGCTAAATTATTTGTTAAGCATGGATTTGGAGGTAAACCTTCTACATCGCATTGATTTGAAGCTAAATCATGAGATTCGCATGGATTACAAGCTAACACGTTTGTTTCGCCTGCATTTGAAGCTGTATCATTTATATCGCAAGTATTTGAAGCTAAATCATTTGTTAAGCATGGATTTGAAGGTAAACCTTCTACATCGCATTGATTTGAAGCTAAATGAAGTTTATCGCATGGATTTTGAAGCTAACTCGTTTGATCGTCTGCATTTGAAGCCATATCACTTATATCCCAAGTGTTTGAAGCTAAATCATTTTTTAAGCATGGATTTGAAGGTAAACCTTCTACATCGCATTGATTTGAAACTAAATCATGTGTTTCGCATAGATATGAAGCTAACTCGTTTATTTCGTCTGCATTTGAATCTGTATCATTTATACCGCAAGTATCTGAAACTAAATCATTTGTTTCGCATGGATTTGAAGCTAAACCTTCTACATCGCATTGATTTTCAGCTAAATCAAGTGCATGGCATGGATTTGAAGATAACTCGTTTGTGTCTTCTGCATTTGAAGCTATATCACTTATATCGCATATGTCTGAAGCTAAACCACTATTTTCGCGTGGACTTGAAGCTAACTCGTTTGATCGTCTGCATTTGAAGCTATATCACTTATATCCCAAGTGTCTGAAGCTAAATCATTTGTGTTTCATGGATTTGAAGCTAATCCTTCTACTTCGCATTGATTTGAAGCTAAATCAAGTTTATCGCATGGATTTTGAAGCTAATTCGTTTGATCGTCTGCATTTGAAGCTATATCACTTATATCCCAAGTGTTTGAAGCTAAATTATTTGTTAAGCATGGATTGGAAGGTAAACCTTCTACATCGCATTGAATTAAGCTAAATCATGAGTTTCGCATGGATTACAAGCTAACACGTTTGTTTCGCCTGCATTTGAAGCTATATCATTTATATCGCAAGTATTTGAAGCTAAATCATTTGTGTTGCATGGATTTTAAGCTAATCCTTCTACTTCGCATTGATTTGAAGCTAAATCAAGTTTATCGCATGGATTTTGAAGCTAACTCGTTTGATCGTCTGCATTTGAAGCTATATCACGTATATCCCAAGTGTTTGAAGCTAAATCATTTGTGAAGCATGGATTTGAAGGTAAACCTTCTACATCGCATTGATTTGAAGCTAAATCATGAGTTTCGCATGGATTACAATCTAACACGTTTGTTTCGCCTGCATTTGAAGCTATATCACGTATATCCCAAGTGTTTGAAGCTAAATCATTTGTTCAGCATGGATTTGAAGGTAAACCTTCTACATCGCATTGATTTGAAGCTAAATCATGAGTTTCGCATGGATTACAAGCTAACACGTTTGTTTCGCCTACATTTGAAGCTATATCATTTATATCGCAATTATTTGAAGCTAAATCATTTGTGTTGCATGGATTTGAAGCTCATCCTTCTACTTCGCATTGATTTCAAGCTAAATCAAGTTTATCGCATGGATTTTGAGGCTAACTCGTTTGATCGTCTGCATTTGAACCTATATCACGTATATCCCAAGTGTTTGAAGCTAAATCATTTGTGAAGCATGGATTTGGAGGTAAACCTTCTACATCGCATTGATTTGAAGCTAAATCATGAGATTCGCATGGATTACAAGCTAACACGTTTGTTTCGCCTGCATTTGAAGCTGTATCATTTATATCGCAAGTATTTGAAGCTAAATCATTTGTTAAGCATGGATTTGAAGGTAAACCTTCTACATCGCATTGATTTGAAGCTAAATGAAGTTTATCGCATGGATTTTGAAGCTAACTCGTTTGATCGTCTGCATTTGAAGCCATATCACTTATATCCCAAGTGTTTGAAGCTAAATCATTTTTTAAGCATGGATTTGAAGGTAAACCTTCTACATCGCATTGATTTGAAACTAAATCATGTGTTTCGCATAGATATGAAGCTAACTCGTTTATTTCGTCTGCATTTGAATCTGTATCATTTATACCGCAAGTATCTGAAACTAAATCATTTGTTTCGCATGGATTTGAAGCTAAACCATCTACATCGCATTGATTTTCAGCTAAATCATGTGCATGGCATGGATTTGAAGATAACTCGTTTGTGTCTTCTGCATTTGAAGCTATATCACTTATATCGCATATGTCTGAAGCTAAACCACTATTTTCGCGTGGACTTGAAGCTAACTCGTTTGATCGTCTGCATTTGAAGCTATATCACTTATATCCCAAGTGTCTGAAGCTAAATCATTTGTGTTTCATGGATTTGAAGCTAATCCTTCTACTTCGCATTGATTTGAAACTAAATCAAGTTTATCGCATGGATTTTGAAGCTAATTCGTTTGATCGTCTGCATTTGAAGCTATATCACTTATATCCCAAGTGTTTGAAGCTAAATTATTTGTTAAGCATGGATTTGAAGGTAAACCTTCTACATCGCATTGAATTAAGCTAAATCATGAGTTTCGCATGGATTACAAGCTAACACGTTTGTTTCGCCTGCATTTGAAGCTATATCATTTATATCGCAAGTATTTGAAGCTAAATCATTTGTGTTGCATGGATTTTAAGCTAATCCTTCTACTTCGCATTGATTTGAAGCTAAATCAAGTTTATCGCATGGATTTTGAAGCTAACTCGTTTGATCGTCTGCATTTGAAGCTATATCACGTATATCCCAAGTGTTTGAAGCTAAATCATTTGTGAAGCATGGATTTGAAGGTAAACCTTCTACATCGCATTGATTTGAAGCTAAATCATGAGTTTCGCATGGATTACAATCTAACACGTTTGTTTCGCCTGCATTTGAAGCTATATCACGTATATCCCAAGTGTTTGAAGCTAAATCATTTGTTCAGCATGGATTTGAAGGTAAACCTTCTACATCGCATTGATTTGAAGCTAAATCATGAGTTTCGCATGGATTACAAGCTAACACGTTTGTTTCGCCTACATTTGAAGCTATATCATTTATATCGCAATTATTTGAAGCTAAATCATTTGTGTTGCATGGATTTGAAGCTCATCCTTCTACTTCGCATTGATTTCAAGCTAAATCAAGTTCATCGCATGGATTTTGAGGCTAACTCGTTTGATCGTCTGCATTTGAAGCTATATCACGTATATCCCAAGTGTTTGAAGCTAAATCATTTGTGAAGCATGGATTTGGAGGTAAACCTTCTACATCGCATTGATTTGAAGCTAAATCATGAGATTCGCATGGATTACAAGCTAACACGTTTGTTTCGCCTGCATTTGAAGCTGTATCATTTATATCGCAAGTATTTGAAGCTAAATCATTTGTTAAGCATGGATTTGAAGGTAAACCTTCTACATCACATTGATTTGAAGCTAAATGAAGTTTATCGCATGGATTTTGAAGCTAACTCGTTTGATCGTCTGCATTTGAAGCCATATCACTTATATCCCAAGTGTTTGAAGCTAAATCATTTTTTAAGCATGGATTTGAAGGTAAACCTTCTACATCGCATTGATTTGAAACTAAATCATGTGTTTCGCATAGATATGAAGCTAACTCGTTTGTTTCGTCTGCATTTGAATCTGTATCATTTATACCGCAAGTATCTGAAACTAAATCATTTGTTTCGCATGGATTTGAAGCTAAACCTTCTACATCGCATTGATTTTCAGCTAAATCAAGTGCATGGCATGGATTTGAAGATAACTCGTTTGTGTCTTCTGCATTTGAAGCTATATCACTTATATCGCATATGTCTGAAGCTAAACCACTTTTTTCGCGTGGACTTGAAGCTAACTCGTTTGATTGTCTGCATTTGAAGCTATATCACTTATATCCCAAGTGTCTGAAGCTAAATCATTTGTGTTGCATGGATTTGAAGCTAATCCTTCTACTTCGCATTGATTTGAAGCTAAATCAAGTTTATCGCATGGATTTTGAGGCTAACTCGTTTGATCTTCTGCATTTGAAGCTATATCACTTATATCCCAAGTGTTTGAAGCTAAATTATTTGTTAAGCATGGATTTGGAGGTAAACCTTCTACATCGCATTGATTTGAAGCTAAATCATGAGATTCGCATGGATTACAAGCTAACACGTTTGTTTCGCCTGCATTTGAAGCTGTATCATTTATATCGCAAGTATTTGAAGCTAAATCATTTGTTAAGCATGGATTTGAAGGTAAACCTTCTACATCGCATTGATTTGAAGCTAAATGAAGTTTATCGCATGGATTTTGAAGCTAACTCGTTTGATCGTCTGCATTTGAAGCCATATCACTTATATCCCAAGTGTTTGAAGCTAAATCATTTTTTAAGCATGGATTTGAAGGTAAACCTTCTACATCGCATTGATTTGAAACTAAATCATGTGTTTCGCATAGATATGAAGCTAACTCGTTTATTTCGTCTGCATTTGAATCTGTATCATTTATACCGCAAGTATCTGAAACTAAATCATTTGTTTCGCATGGATTTGAAGCTAAACCTTCTACATCGCATTGATTTTCAGCTAAATCAAGTGCATGGCATGGATTTGAAGATAACTCGTTTGTGTCTTCTGCATTTGAAGCTATATCACTTATATCGCATATGTCTGAAGCTAAACCACTATTTTCGCGTGGACTTGAAGCTAACTCGTTAGATCGTCTGCATTTGAAGCTATATCACTTATATCCCAAGTGTCTGAAGCTAAATCATTTGTGTTTCATGGATTTGAAGCTAATCCTTCTACTTCGCATTGATTTGAAGCTAAATCAAGTTTATCGCATGGATTTTGAAGCTAATTCGTTTGATCGTCTGCATTTGAAGCTATATCACTTATATCCCAAGTGTTTGAAGCTAAATTATTTGTTAAGCATGGATTTGAAGGTAAACCTTCTACATCGCATTGAATTAAGCTAAATCATGAGTTTCGCATGGATTACAAGCTAACACGTTTGTTTCGCCTGCATTTGAAGCTATATCATTTATATCGCAAGTATTTGAAGCTAAATCATTTGTGTTGCATGGATTTTAAGCTAATCCTTCTACTTCGCATTGATTTGAAGCTAAATCAAGTTTATCGCATGGATTTTGAAGCTAACTCGTTTGATCGTCTGCATTTGAAGCTATATCACGTATATCCCAAGTGTTTGAAGCTAAATCATTTGTGAAGCATGGATTTGAAGGTAAACCTTCTACATCGCATTGATTTGAAGCTAAATCATGAGTTTCGCATGGATTACAATCTAACACGTTTGTTTCGCCTGCATTTGAAGCTATATCACGTATATCCCAAGTGTTTGAAGCTAAATCATTTGTTCAGCATGGATTTGAAGGTAAACCTTCTACATCGCATTGATTTGAAGCTAAATCATGAGTTTCGCATGGATTACAAGCTAACACGTTTGTTTCGCCTACATTTGAAGCTATATCATTTATATCGCAATTATTTGAAGCTAAATCATTTGTGTTGCATGGATTTGAAGCTCATCCTTCTACTTCGCATTGATTTCAAGCTAAATCAGGTTTATCGCATGGATTTTGAGGCTAACTCGTTTGATCGTCTGCATTTGAAGCTATATCACGTATATCCCAAGTGTTTGAAGCTAAATCATTTGTGAAGCATGGATTTGGAGGTAAACCTTCTACATCGCATTGATTTGAAGCTAAATCATGAGATTCGCATGGATTACAAGCTAACACGTTTGTTTCGCCTACATTTGAAGCTATATCATTTATATCGCAATTATTTGAAGCTAAATCATTTGTGTTGCATGGATTTGAAGCTCATCCTTCTACTTCGCATTGATTTCAAGCTAAATCAAGTTTATCGCATGGATTTTGAGGCTAACTCGTTTGATCGTCTGCATTTGAAGCTGAATCACTTATATCCCAACTGTTTGAAGCTAAATTATTTGTTAAGCATGGATTTGAAGGTAAACCTTCTACATCGCATTTATTTGAAGCTAAATCATGAGTTTCGCATGGATTAGAAGCTAACTCGTTTGTTTCGCCTACATTTGAAGCTATATCATTTATATCGCAAGTATTTGAAGCTAAATCATTTGTGTTGCATGGATTTGAAGCTCACCCTTCTACATCGCATTGATTTGAAGCTAAATCAAGTTTATCGCATGGATTTTGAGGCTAACTCGTTTGATCTTCTGCATTTGAAGCTATATCACTTATATCCCAAGTGTTTGAAGCTAAATTATTTGTTAAGCATGGATTTGGAGGTAAACCTTCTACATCGCATTGATTTGAAGCTAAATCATGAGATTCGCTTGGATTACAAGCTAACACGTTTGTTTCGCCTGCATTTGAAGCTGTATCATTTATATCGCAAGTATTTGAAGCTAAATCATTTGTTAAGCATGGATTTGAAGGTAAACCTTCTACATCGCATTGATTTGAAGCTAAATGAAGTTTATCGCATGGATTTTGAAGCTAACTCGTTTGATCGTCTGCATTTGAAGCCATATCACTTATATCCCAAGTGTTTGAAGCTAAATCATTTTTTAAGCATGGATTTGAAGGTAAACCTTCTACATCGCATTGATTTGAAACTAAATCATGTGTTTCGCATAGATATGAAGCTAACTCGTTTGTTTCGTCTGCATTTGAATCTGTATCATTTATACCGCAAGTATCTGAAACTAAATCATTTGTTTCGCATGGATTTGAAGCTAAACCTTCTACATCGCATTGATTTTCAGCTAAATCAAGTGCATGGCATGGATTTGAAGATAACTCGTTTGTGTCTTCTGCATTTGAAGCTATATCACTTATATCGCATATGTCTGAAGCTAAACCACTTTTTTCGCGTGGACTTGAAGCTAACTCGTTTGATTGTCTGCATTTGAAGCTATATCACTTATATCCCAAGTGTCTGAAGCTAAATCATTTGTGTTGCATGGATTTGAAGCTAATCCTTCTACTTCGCATTGATTTGAAGCTAAATCAAGTTTATCGCATGGATTTTGAGGCTAACTCGTTTGATCTTCTGCATTTGAAGCTATATCACTTATATCCCAAGTGTTTGAAGCTAAATTATTTGTTAAGCATGGATTTGGAGGTAAACCTTCTACATCGCATTGATTTGAAGCTAAATCATGAGATTCGCATGGATTACAAGCTAACACGTTTGTTTCGCCTGCATTTGAAGCTGTATCATTTATATCGCAAGTATTTGAAGCTAAATCATTTGTTAAGCATGGATTTGAAGGTAAACCTTCTACATCGCATTGATTTGAAGCTAAATGAAGTTTATCGCATGGATTTTGAAGCTAACTCGTTTGATCGTCTGCATTTGAAGCTATATCACTTATATCCCAAGTGTTTGAAGCTAAATTATTTGTTAAGCATGGATTTGAAGGTAAACCTTCTACATCGCATTGAATTAAGCTAAATCATGAGTTTCGCATGGATTACAAGCTAACACGTTTGTTTCGCCTGCATTTGAAGCTATATCATTTATATCGCAAGTATTTGAAGCTAAATCATTTGTGTTGCATGGATTTTAAGCTAATCCTTCTACTTCGCATTGATTTGAAGCTAAATCAAGTTTATCGCATGGATTTTGAAGCTAACTCGTTTGATCGTCTGCATTTGAAGCTATATCACGTATATCCCAAGTGTTTGAAGCTAAATCATTTGTGAAGCATGGATTTGAAGGTAAACCTTCTACATCGCATTGATTTGAAGCTAAATCATGAGTTTCGCATGGATTACAATCTAACACGTTTGTTTCGCCTGCATTTGAAGCTATATCACGTATATCCCAAGTGTTTGAAGCTAAATCATTTGTTCAGCATGGATTTGAAGGTAAACCTTCTACATCGCATTTATTTGAAGCTAAATCATGAGTTTCGCATGGATTACAAGCTAACACGTTTGTTTCGCCTACATTTGAAGCTATATCATTTATATCGCAATTATTTGAAGCTAAATCATTTGTGTTGCATGGATTTGAAGCTCATCCTTCTACTTCGCATTGATTTCAAGCTAAATCAAGTTTATCGCATGGATTTTGAGGCTAACTCGTTTGATCGTCTGCATTTGAAGCTATATCACGTATATCCCAAGTGTTTGAAGCTAAATCATTTGTGAAGCATGGATTTGGAGGTAAACCTTCTACATCGCATTGATTTGAAGCTAAATCATGAGATTCGCATGGATTACAAGCTAACACGTTTGTTTCGCCTACATTTGAAGCTATATCATTTATATCGCAATTATTTGAAGCTAAATCATTTGTTAAGCATGGATTTGAAGGTAAACCTTCTACATCGCATTGATTTGAAGCTAAATGAAGTTTATCGCATGGATTTTGAAGCTAACTCGTTTGATTGTCTGCATTTGAAGCCATATCACTTATATCCCAAGTGTTTGAAGCTAAATCATTTTTTAAGCATGGATTTGAAGGTAAACCTTCTACATCGCATTGATTTGAAACTAAATCATGTGTTTCGCATAGATATGAAGCTAACTCGTTTGTTTCGTCTGCATTTGAATCTGTATCATTTATACCGCAAGTATCTGAAACTAAATCATTTGTTTCGCATGGATTTGAAGCTGAACCTTCTACATCGCATTGATTTTCAGCTAAATCAAGTGCATGGCATGGATTTGAAGATAACTCGTTTGTGTCTTCTGCATTTGAAGCTATATCACTTATATCGCATATGTCTGAAGCTAAACCACTATTTTCGCGTGGACTTGAAGCTAACTCGTTTGATCGTCTGCATTTGAAGCTATATCACTTATATCCCAAGTGTCTGAAGCTAAATCATTTGTGTTGCATGGATTTGAAGCTAATCCTTCTACTTCGCATTGATTTGAAGCTAAATCAAGTTTATCGCATGGATTTTGAAGCTAACTCGTTTGATCGTCTGCATTTGAAGCTATATCACGTATATCCCAAGTGTTTGAAGCTAAATCATTTGTTAAGCATGGATTTGAAGGTAAACCTTCTACATCGAATTGATTTGAAGCTAAATCATGAGTTTCGCATGGATTACAATCTAACACGTTTGTTTCGCCTGCATTTGAAGCTATATCACGTATATCCCAAGTGTTTGAAGCTAAATCATTTGTTCAGCATGGATTTGAAGGTAAACCTTCTACATCGCATTGATTTGAAGCTAAATCATGAGTTTCGCATGGATTACAAGCTAACACGTTTGTTTCGCCTACATTTGAAGCTATATCATTTATATCGCAATTATTTGAAGCTAAATCATTTGTGTTGCATGGATTTGAAGCTCATCCTTCTACTTCGCATTGATTTCAAGCTAAATCAAGTTTATCGCATGGATTTTGAGGCTAACTCGTTTGATCGTCTGCATTTGAAGCTATATCACGTATATCCCAAGTGTTTGAAGCTAAATCATTTGTGAAGCATGGATTTGGAGGTAAACCTTCTACATCGCATTGATTTGAAGCTAAATCATGAGATTCGCATGGATTACAAGCTAACACGTTTGTTTCGCCTGCATTTGAAGCTGTATCATTTATATCGCAAGTATTTGAAGCTAAATCATTTGTTAAGCATGGATTTGAAGGTAAACCTTCTACATCGCATTGATTTGAAGCTAAATGAAGTTTATCGCATGGATTTTGAAGCTAACTCGTTTGATCGTCTGCATTTGAAGCCATATCACTTATATCCCAAGTGTTTGAAGCTAAATCATTTTTTAAGCATGGATTTGAAGGTAAACCTTCTACATCGCATTGATTTGAAACTAAATCATGTGTTTCGCATAGATATGAAGCTAACTCGTTTGTTTCGTCTGCATTTGAATCTGTATCATTTATACCGCAAGTATCTGAAACTAAATCATTTGTTTCGCATGGATTTGAAGCTAAACCTTCTACATCGCATTGATTTGAAGCTAAATCATGAGTTTCGCATGGATTACAAGCTAACACGTTTGTTTCGCCTGCATTTGAAGCTATATCATTTATATCGCAAGTATTTGAAGCTAAATCATTTGTTAAGCATGGATTTGAAGGTAAACCTTCTACATCGCATTGATTTGAAGCTAAATGAAGTTTATCGCATGTATTTTGAAGCTAACTCGTTTGATCGTCTGCATTTGAAGCCATATCACTTATATCCCAAGTGTTTGAAGCTAAATCATTTTTTAAGCATGGATTTGAAGGTAAACCTTCTACATCGCATTGATTTGAAGCTAAACCATGTGTTTCGCATAGATATGAAGCTAACTCGTTTGTTTCGTCTGCATTTGAATCTGCATCATTTATACCGCAAGTATCTGAAACTAAATCATTTGTTTCGCATGGATTTGAAGCTAAACCTTCTACATCGCATTGATTTTCAGCTAAATCAAGTGCATGGCATGGATTTGAAGATAACTCGTTTGTGTCTTCTGCATTTGAAGCTATATCACTTATATCGCATATGTCTGAAGCTAAACCACTTTTTTCGCGTGGACTTGAAGCTAACTCGTTTGATCGTCTGCATTTGAAGCTATATCACTTATATCCCAAGTGTCTGAAGCTAAATCATTTGTTAAGCATGGATTTGAAGGTAAACCTTCTACATCGCATTGATTTGAAGCTAAATCATGAGTTTCGCATGGATTACAATCTAACACGTTTGTTTCGCCTGCATTTGAAGCTATATCACGTATATCCCAAGTGTTTGAAGCTAAATCATTTGTTCAGCATGGATTTGAAGGTAAACCTTCTACATCGCATTGATTTGAAGCTAAATCATGAGTTTCGCATGGATTAGAAGCTAACACGTTTGTTTCGCCTGCATTTGAAGCTATATCATTTATATCGCAACTATTTGAAGCTAAATCATTTGTGTTACATGGATTTGAAGCTCATCCTTCTACTTCGCATTGATTTGAAGCTAAATCAAGTTTATCGCATGGATTTTGAAGCTAACTCGTTTGATCGTCTGCATTTGAAGCTATATCACTTATATCCCAAGTGTTTGAAGCTAAATTATTTGTTAAGCATGGATTTGAAGGTAAACCTTCTACATCGCATTGATTTGAAGCTAAATCATGAGTTTCGCGTGGATTAGAAGCTAGCACGTTTGTTTCGCCTGCATTTGAAGCTATATCATTTATATCGCAAGTATTTGAAGCTAGATCATTTGTGTTGCATGGATTTTAAGCTAATCCTTCTACTTCGCATTGATTTGAAGCTAAATCATGAGTTTCGCATGGTTTAGAAGCTAACTCGTTTGTTTCGCCTACATTTGAAGCTATATCATTTATATCGCAAGTATTTGAAGCTAAATCATTTGTGTTGCATGGATTTGAAGCTCACCCTTCTACTTCGCATTGATTTGAAGCTAAATCAAGTTTATCGCATGGATTTTGAGGCTAACTCGTTTGATCTTCTGCATTTGAAGCTATATCACTTATATCCCAAGTGTTTGAAGCTAAATTATTTGTTAAGCATGGATTTGGAGGTAAACCTTCTACATCGCATTGATTTGAAGCTAAATCATGAGATTCGCATGGATTACAAGCTAACACGTTTGTTTCGCCTGCATTTGAAGCTGTATCATTTATATCGCAAGTATTTGAAGCTAAATCATTTGTTAAGCATGGATTTGAAGGTAAACCTTCTACATCGCATTGATTTGAAGCTAAATGAAGTTTATCGCATGGATTTTGAAGCTAACTCGTTTGATCGTCTGCATTTGAAGCCATATCACTTATATCCCAAGTGTTTGAAGCTAAATTATTTGTTAAGCATGGATTTGAAGGTAAACCTTCTACATCGCATCGATTTGAAGCTAAATCAAGTTTATCGCATGGATTTTGAAGCTAACTCGTTTGATCGTCTACATTTGAAGCCATATCACTTATATCCCAAGTGTTTGAAGCTAAATCATTTTTTAAGCATGGATTTGAAGGTAAACCTTCTACATCGCATTGATTTGAAGCTAAATCATGTGTTTCGCATAGATATGAAGCTAACTCGTTTGTTTCGTCTGCATTTGAAGCTATATCATTTATATCGCAAGTATTTGAAGCTAAATCATTTGTGTTGCATGGATTTTAAGCTAATCCTTCTACTTCGCATTGATTTGAAGCTAAATCAAGTTTGTCGCATGGATTTGGAAGCTAACTCGTTTGATCGTCTGCATTTGAAGCTATATCACGTATATCCCAAGTGTTTGAAGCTAAATCATTTGTTAAGCATGGATTTGAAGGTAAACCTTCTACATCGGATTGATTTGAAGCTAAATCATGAGTTTCGCATGGATTACAATCTAACACGTTTGTTTCGCCTGCATTTGAAGCTATATCACGTATATCCCAAGTGTTTGAAGCTAAATCATTTGTTCAGCATGGATTTGAAGGTAAACCTTCTACATCGCATTGATTTGAAGCTAAATCATGAGTTTCGCATGGATTTTGAGGCTAACTCGTTTGATCTTCTGCATTTGAAGCTATATCACTTATATCCCAAGTGTTTGAAGCTAAATTATTTGTTAAGCATGGATTTGGAGGTAAACCTTCTACACCGCATTGATTTGAAGCTAAATCATGAGATTCGCATGGATTACAAGCTAACACGTTTGTTTCGCCTACATTTGAAGCTAAATCATTTGTGTTGCATGGATTTGAAGCTCATCCTTCTACTTCGCATTGATTTCAAGCTAAATCAAGTATATCGCATGGATTTTGAGGCTAACTCGTTTGATCGTCTGCATTTGAAGCTATATCACTTATGTCCCAAGTGTTTGAAGCTAAATTATTTGTTAAGCATGGATTTGAAGGTAAACCTTCTACATCGCATTGATTTGAAGCTAAATCATGAGTTTCGCATGGATTACAATCTAACACGTTTGTTTCGCCTGCATTTGAAGCTGTATCATTTATATCGCAAGTATTTGAAGCTAAATCATTTGTGTTGCATGGATTTGAAGCTCATCCTTCTACATCGCATTGATTTGAAGCTAAATCATGAGTTTCGCATGGATTAGAAGCTAACTCGTTTGTTTCGCCTACATTTGAAGCTATATCATTTATATCGCAAGTATTTGAAGCTAAATCATTTGTGTTGCATGGATTTGAAGCTCACCCTTCTACTTCGCATTGATTTGAAGCTAAATCAAGTTTATCGCATGGATTTTGAGGCTAACTCGTTTGATCTTCTGCATTTGAAGCTATATCACTTATATCCCAAGTGTTTGAAGCTAAATTATTTGTTAAGCATGGATTTGGAGGTAAACCTTCTACATCGCATTGATTTGAAGCTAAATCATGAGATTCGCATGGATTACAAGCTAACACGTTTGTTTCGCCTGCATTTGAAGCTGTATCATTTATATCGCAAGTATTTGAAGCTAAATGAAGTTTATCGCATGGATTTTGAAGCTAACTCGTTTGATCGTCTGCAGTTGAAGCCATATCACTTATATCCCAAGTGTTTGAAGCTAAATCATTTTTTAAGCATGGATTTGAAGGTAAACCTTCTACATCGCATTGATTTGAAACTAAATCATGTGTTTCGCATAGATATGAAGCTAACTCGTTTGTTTCGTCTGCATTTGAATCTGTATCATTTATACCGCAAGTATCTGAAACTAAATCATTTGTTTCGCATGGATTTGAAGCTAAACCTTCTACATCGCATTGATTTTCAGTTAAATCAAGTGCATGGCATGGATTTGAAGATAACTCGTTTGTGTCTTCTGCATTTGAAGCTATATCACTTATATCGCATATGTCTGAAGCTAAACCACTTTTTTCGCGTGGACTTGAAGCTAACTCGTTTGATCGTCTGCATTTGAAGCTATATCACTTATATCCCAAGTGTCTGAAGCTAAATCATTTGTGTTGCATGGATTTGAAGCTAATCCTTCTACTTCGCATTGATTTGAAGCTAAATCAAGTTTATCGCATGGATTTTGAAGCTAATTCGTTTGATCGTCTGCATTTGAAGCTATATCACTTATATCCCAAGTGTTTGAAGGTAAATTATTTGTTAAGCATGGATTTGAAGGTAAACCTTCTACATCGCATTGATTTGAAGCTAAATCATGAGTTTCGCATGGATTAGAAGCTAACACGTTTGTTTCGCCTGCATTTGAAGCTATATCATTTATATCGCAAGTATTTGAAGCTAAATCATTTGTGTTGCATGGATTAGAAGCTCATCCTTCTACTTCGCATTGATTTCAAGCTAAATCAAGTTTATCGCATGGATTTTGAGGCTAACTCGTTTGATCGTCTGCATTTGAAGCTATATCACTTATATCCCAAGTGTTTGAAGCTAAATCATTTGTTTAGCATGGATTTGAAGGTAAACCTTCTACATCGCATTGATTTGAAGCTAAATGAAGTTTATCGCATGGATTTTGAAGCTAACTCGTTTGATCATCTGCATTTGAAGCCATATCATTTATATCCCAAGTGTTTGAAGCTAAATCATTTTTTAAGCATGGATTTGAAGGTAAACCTTCTACATCGCATTGATTTGAAACTAAATCATGTGTTTCGCATAGATATGAAGCTAACTCGTTTGTTTCGTCTGCATTTGAATCTGTATCATTTATACCGCAAGTATCTGAAACTAAATCATTTGTTTCGCATGGATTTGAAGCTAAACCTTCTACATCGCATTGATTTGAAGCTAAATCATGAGTTTCGCATGGATTACAAGCTAACACGTTTGTTTCGCCTGCATTTGAAGCTATATCATTCATATCGCAAGTATTTGAAGCTAAATCATTTGTTAAGCATGGATTTGAAGATGAACCTTCTACATCGCATTGATTTGAAGCTAAATGAAGTTTATCGCATGTATTTTGAAGCTAACTCGTTTGATCGTCTGCATTTGAAGCCATATCACTTATATCCCAAGTGTTTGAAGCTAAATCATTTTTTAAGCATGGATTTGAAGGTAAACCTTCTACATCGCATTGATTTGAAGCTAAATCATGAGTTTCGCATGGATTACAATCTAACACGTTTGTTTCGCCTGCATTTGAAGCTATATCACGTATATCCCAAGTGTTAGAAGCTAAATCATTTGTTCAGCATGGATTTGAAGCTAAACCTTCTACATCGCATTTATTTGAAGCTAAATCATGAGTTTCGCATGGATTAGAAGCTAACTCGTTTGTTTCGCCTACATTTGAAGCTATATCATTTATATCGCAAGTATTTGAAGCTAAATCATTTGTGTTGCATGGATTTGAAGCTCACCCTTCTACTTCGCATTGATTTGAAGCTAAATCAAGTTTATCGCATGGATTTTGAGGCTAACTCGTTTGATCTTCTGCATTTGAAGCTATATCACTTATATCCCAAGTGTTTGAAGCTAAATTATTTGTTAAGCATGGATTTGGAGGTAAACCTTCTACATCGCATGATTTGAAGCTAAATCATGAGATTCGCATGGATTACAAGCTAACACGTTTGTTTCGCCTGCATTTGAAGCTGTATCATTTATATCGCAAGTATTTGAAGCTAAATCATTTGTTAAGCATGGATTTGAAGGTAAACCTTCTACATCGCATTGATTTGAAGCTAAATGAAGTTTATCGCATGGATTTTGAAGCTAACTCGTTTGATCGTCTGCATTTGAAGCCATATCACTTATATCCCAAGTGTTTGAAGCTAAATCATTTTTTAAGCATGGATTTGAAGGTAAACCTTCTACATCGCATTGATTTGAAACTAAATCATGTGTTTCGCATAGATATGAAGCTAACTCGTTTGTTTCGTCTGCATTTGAATCTGTATCATTTATACCGCAAGTATCTGAAACTAAATCATTTGTTTCGCATGGATTTGAAACTAAACCTTCTACATCGCATTGATTTTCAGTTAAATCAAGTGCATGGCATGGATTTGAATATAACTCGTTTGTGTCTTCTGCATTTGAAGCTATATCACTTATATCGCATATGTCTGAAGCTAAACCACTTTTTTCGCGTGGACTTGAAGCTAACTCGTTTGATCGTCTGCATTTGAAGCTATATCACTTATATCCCAAGTGTCTGAAGCTAAATCATTTGTGTTGCATGGATTTGAAGCTAATCCTTCTACTTCGCATTGATTTGAAGCTAAATCAAGTTTATCGCATGGATTTTGAAGCTAACTCGTTTGATCGTCTGCATTTGAAGCTATATCACGTATATCCCAAGTGTTTGAAGCTAAATCATTTGTTAAGCATGGATTTGAAGGTAAACCTTCTACATCGCATTGATTTGAAGCTAAATCATGAGTTTCGCATGGATTACAATTTAACACGTTTGTTTCGCCTGCATTTGAAGCTATATCACGTATATCCCAAGTGTTTGAAGCTAAATCATTTGTTCAGCATGGATTTGAAGGTAAACCTTCTACATCGCATTGATTTGAAGCTCAATCGTGAGTTTTGCATGGATTACAAGCTAACACGTTTGTTTCGCCTACATTTGAAGCTATATCATTTATATCGCAATTATTTGAAGCTAAATCATTTGTGTTGCATGGATTTGAAGCTCATCCTTCTACTTCGCATTGATTTCAAGCTAAATCAAGTTTATCGCATGGATTTTGAGGCTAACTCGTTTGATCGTCTGCATTTGAAGCTATATCACTTATATCCCAAGTGTTTGAAGCTAAATTATTTGTTAAGCATGGATTTGAAGGTAAACCTTCTACATCGCATTTATTTGAAGCTAAATCATGAGTTTCGCATGGATTAGAAGCTAACTCGTTTGTTTCGCCTACATTTGAAGCTATATCATTTATATCGCAAGTATTTGAAGCTAAATCATTTGTGTTGCATGGATTTGAAGCTCACCCTTCTACTTCGCATTGATTTGAAGCTAAATCAAGTTTATCGCATGGATTTTGAGGCTAACTCGTTTGATCTTCTGCATTTGAAGCTATATCACTTATATCCCAAGTGTTTGAAGCTAAATTATTTGTTAATCATGGATTTGAAGGTAAACCTTCTACATCGCATTGATTTGAAGCTAAATCATGAGTTTCGCATGGATTAGAAGCTAACACGTTTGTTACGCCTGCATTTGAAGCTATATCATTTATATCGCAAGTATTTGAAGCTAAATCATTTGTGTTGCATGGATTTTAAGCTAATCCTTCTACTTCGCATTGATTTGAAGCTAAATCAAGTTTGTCGCATGGATTTGGAAGCTAACTCGTTTGATCGTCTGCATTTGAAGCTATATCACGTATATCCCAAGTGTTTGAAGCTAAATCATTTGTGTTGCATGGATTTGAAGGTAAACCTTCTACATCGCATTGATTTGAAGCTAAATCATGAGTTTCGCATGGATTACAATCTAACACGTTTGTTTCGCCTGCATTTGAAGCTATATCACGTATATCCCAAGTGTTTGAAGCTAAATCATTTGTTCAGCATGGATTTGAAGGTAAACCTTCTACATCGCATTGATTTGAAGCTAAATCATGAGTTTCGCATGGATTAGAAGCTAACACGTTTGTTTCGCCTGCATTTGAAGCTATATCATTTATATCGCAAGTATTTGAAGCTAAATTATTTGATAAGCATGGATTTGAAGGTAAACCTTCTACATCGCATTTATTTGAAGCTAAATCATGAGTTTCGCATGGATTAGAAGCTAACTCGTTTGTTTCGCCTACATTTGAAGCTATATCATTTATATCGCAAGTATTTGAAGCTAAATCATTTGTGTTGCATGGATTTGAAGCTCACCCTTCTACTTCGCATTGATTTGAAGCTAAATCAAGTTTATCGCATGGATTTTGAGGCTAACTCGTTTGATCTTCTGCATTTGAAGCTATATCACTTATATCCCAAGTGTTTGAAGCTAAATTATTTGTTAAGCATGGATTTGAAGGTAAACCTTCTACATCGCATTGATTTGAAGCTAAATCATGAGTTTCGCATGGATTAGAAGCTAACACGTTTGTTTCGCCTGCATTTGAAGCTATATCATTTATATCGCAAGTATTTGAAGCTAAATCATTTGTGTTGCATGGATTTGAAGCTCACCCTTCTACTTCGCATTGATTTGAAGCTAAATCAAGTTTATCGCATGGATTTTGAGGCTAACTCGTTTGATCTTCTGCATTTGAAGCTATATCACTTATATCCCAGTTGTTTGAAGCTAAATTATTTGTTAAGCATGGATTTGAAGGTAAACCTTCTACATCGCATTGATTTGAAGCTAAATCATGAGTTTCGCATGGATTACAAGCTAACACGTTTGTTTCGCCTGCATTTGAAGCTATATCACTTATATCGCAAGTATTTGAAGCTAAATCATTTGTTAAGCATGGATTTGAAGGTAAACCTTCTACATCGCATCGATTTGAAGCTAAATCAAGTTTATCGCATGGATTTTGAAGCTAACTCGTTTGATCGTCTACATTTGAAGCCATATCACTTATATCCCAAGTGTTTGAAGCTAAATCATTTTTTAAGCATGGATTTGAAGGTAAACCTTCTACATCGCATTGATTTGAAGCTAAATCATGTGTTTCGCATAGATATGAAGCTAACTCGTTTGTTTCGTCTGCATTTGAGTCTGTATCATTTATACCGCAAGTATCTGAAACTAAATCATTTGTTTCGCATGGATTTGAAGCTAAACCTTCTACATCGCATTGATTTTCAGCTAAATCAAGTGCATGGCATGGATTTGAAGATAACTCGTTTGTTTCTTCTGCATTTGAAGCTATATCATTTATATCGCAAGTATTTGAAGCTAAATCATTTGTTAAGCATGGATTTGAAGGTAAACCTTCTACATCGCATTGATTTTCAGCTAAATCAAGTGTATGGCATGGATTTGAAGATAACCCGTTTGTATCTTCTGCATTTGAAGCTATATCATTTATATCCCAAGTATTTGAAGCTAAATCATTTGTTAAGCATGGATTTGAAGGTAAACCTTCTACATCGCATTGATTTGAAGCTAAATCATGAGTTTCGCATGGATTAGAAGCTAACACGTTTGTTTTGCCTGCATTTGAATCTATATCATTTATATCGCTAGAATTTGAAGCTAACTCATTTGTGTTGCATGGATTTGAAGCTCATCCTTCTACTTCGCATTGATTTGAAGCTAAATCAAATTTATCGCGTGGATTATGAAGCTAACTCGTTTGATCGTCTGCATTTGAAGCTATGTCACTTATATCCCAAGTGTTTGAAGCTAAATCATTTGTTAAGCATGGATTTGAAGGTAAACCTTCTACATCGCATTGATTTGAAGCTAAATCATGAGTTTCGCATGTATTAGAAGCTAACTCGTTTGTTTCGCCTACATTTGAAGCTATATCATTTATATCGCAAGTATTTGAAGCCAAATAATTTGTGTTACATGGATTTGAAGCTCATCCTTCTACTTCGCATTGATTTGAAGCTAAATCAAGTTTATCGCATGGATTTTGAAGCTAACTCGTTTGATCGTCTGCATTTGAAGCTATATCACTTATATCCCAAGTGTTTGAAGCTAAATTATTTGCTAAGCATGGATTTGAAGGTAAACCTTCTACATCGCATTGATTTGAAGCTAAATCATGAGTTTCGCATGGATTAGAAGCTAACTCGTTTGTTTCGCCTGCATTTGAAGCTATATCACTTATATCGCAAGTATCTGATGCTAAATCATTTGTTTCGCATGGATTTGAAACTAAACCTTCTACATCGCATTGATTTTCAGCTAAATCAAGTGCATGGCATGGATTTGAAGATAACCCGTTTGTTTCTTCTGCATTTGAAGCTTTATCATTTATATCCCAAGTATTTGGAGCTAAATCATTTGTTAAGCATGGATTTGAAGGTAAACCTTCTACATCGCATTGATTTGAAGCTAAATCATGAGTTTCGCATGTATTAGAAGCTAACTCGTTTGTTTCGCCTACATTTGAAGCTATATCATTTATATCGCAAGTATTTGAAGCCAAATAATTTGTGTTACATGGATTTGAAGCTCATCCTTCTACTTCGCATTGATTTGAAGCTAAATCAAGTTTATCGCATGGATTTTGAAGCTAACTCGTTCGATCGTCTGCATTTGAAGCTATATCACTTATATCCCAAGTGTTTGAAACTAAATTATTTGCTAAGCATGGATTTGAAGGTGAACCTTCTACATCGCATTGATTTGAAGCTAAATCATGAGTTTCGCATGGATTAGAAGCTAACTCGTTTGTTTCGCCTGCATTTGAAGCTATATCACTTATATCGCAAGTATCTGATGCTAAATCATTTGTTTCGCATGGATTTGAAGCTAAACCTTCTACATCGCATTGATTTTCAGCTAAATCAAGTGCATGGC
Organism: Megalopta genalis; assembly: GCF_051020955.1. Lineage (NCBI taxonomy): Eukaryota > Metazoa > Arthropoda > Insecta > Hymenoptera > Halictidae > Megalopta > Megalopta genalis. Next base: position 63,943 of record NW_027476960.1, on the reverse strand, counting down.
ATGGATTTGAAGATAACCCGTTTGTTTCTTCTGCATTTGAAGCTTTATCATTTATATCCCAAGTATTTGGAGCTAAATCATTTGTTAAGCATGGATTTGAAGGTAAACCTTCTACATCGCATTGATTTGAAGCTAAATCAAGTTTATCGCATGGATTTTGAAGCTAACTCGTTTGATCGTCTGCATTTGAAGCTATATCACTTATATCCCAAGTGTCTGAAGCTAAATCATTTGTTGTGCATGGATTTGAAGGTAAACCTTCTACCTCGCATGGATTTGAAGCTAAATCATGAGTTTCGCATGGATTAGAAGATAACTCGTTTGTTTCTTCTGCATTTGAAGCTATATCACTTAAATCGCAAGTATCTGATGCTAAATCATTTGTTTCGCATGGATTTCAAGCTCAACCTTCTACATCGCATTGATTTTCAGCTAAATCAAGTGCATGGCATGGATTTGAAGATAACTCGTTTGTTTCTTCTGCATTTGAAGCTATATCATTTATATCGCAAGTATTTGAAGCTAAATCATTTGTTAAGCATGGATTTGAAGGTAAACCTTCTACATCGCATTGATTTTCAGCTAAATCAAGTGCATGGCATGGATTTGAAGATAACTCGTTTGTTTCTTCTGCATTTGAAACTATATCACTTATATCGCAAATGTCTGAAGCTAAGTCACTTGTTTCGCGTGGACTTGAAGCTAACTCGTTTGATCGTCTGCATTTGAAGCTATATCACATATATCCCAAGTGTCTGAAGCTAAATTATTTGTTAAGCATGGATTTGAAGGTAAACCTTCTACATCGCATTTATCTGAAGCTAAATCATGAGTTTCGCATGGATTAGAAGCTAACTCGTTTGTTTCTTCTGCATTTGAAGCTATATCACTTATATCGCAAGTGTCTGAAGCTAAATCACTTGTTTCGCGTGGACTTGAAGCTAACTCGTTTGATCGTCTGCATTTGAAGCTATATCACTTATATCCCAAGTGTCTGAAGCTAAATCATTTGTTGTGCATGGATTTGAAGGTAAACCTTCTACATCGCATTGATTTGAAGCTAAATCAAGTTTATCGCATGGATTTTGAAGCTAACTCGGTTGATCGTCTGCATTTGAAGCTATATCACTTATATCGCAAGTGTCTGAAGCTAAATCACTTGTTTCGCGTGGACTTGAAGCTAACTCGTTTGATCGTCTGCATTTCAAGCTATATCACTTATATCCCAAGTGTTTGAAGCTAAATTATTTGTTAAGCATGGATTTGAAGGTAAACCTTCTACATCGCATTGATTTGAAGCTAAATCATGAGTTTCGCATGGATTAGATGCTAACTCGTTTGTTTCGCCTGCATTTGAAGCTATATCACTTAAATCGCAAGTATCTGATGCTAAATCATTTGTTTCGCATGGATTTCAAGCTAAACCTTCTACATAGCATTGATTTGAAGCTAAATCATGAGTTTCGCATGGATTAGAAGCTAACACGTTTGTTTCGCCTGCATTTGAAGCTATATCATTTATATCGCAAGTATTTGAAGCTAAATCATTTGTTAAGCATGGATTTGAAGGTAAACCTTCTACACCGCATTGATTTGAAGCTAAATCATGAGTTTCGCATGGATTAGAAGCTAACACGGTTGTTTCGCCTGCATTTGAAGCTATATCATTTATATCGCAAGTATTTGAAGCTAAATCATTTGTTAAGCATGGATTTGAAGGTAAACCTTCTACATCGCATTGATTTTCAGCTAAATCAAGTGCATGGCATGGAATTGAAGATAACCCGTTTGTTTCTTCTGCATTTGAAGCTATATCACTTATATCGCAAGTGTCTGAAGCTAAATCACTTGTTTCGCGTGGACTTGAAGCTAACTCGTTTGATCGTCTGCATTTGAAACTATATCACTTATATCCCAAGTGTCTGAAGCTAAATCATTTGTTGTGCATGGATTTGAAGGTAAACCTTCTACATCGCATTGATTTGAAGCTATATCATGAGTTTCGCATGGATTAGAAGCTAACTCGTTTGTTAGGCCTGCATTTGAATCTATATCATTTATATCGCAAGTATTTGAAGCTAAATCATTTGTGTTGCGTGGATTTGAAGCTCATCCTTCTACTTCGCATTGATTTGAGGCTAAATCAAGTTTATCGCATGGATTTTGAAGCTAACTCGTTTGATCGTCTGCATTTGAAACTATATCACTTATATCCCAAGTGTTTGAAGCTAAATTATTTGTTAAGCATGGATTTGAAGGTAAACCTTCTACATCGCATTTATTTGAAGCTAAATCGTGAGTTTCGCATGGATTAGAAGCTAACTCGTTTGTTTCGCCTACATTTGAAGCTATATCATTTATATCGCAAGTATTTGAATCTAAATCATTTGCGTTGCATGGATTTGAAGCTCATCCTTCTACTTCGCATTGATTTGAAGCTAAATCAAGTTTATCGCATGGATTTTGAGGCTAATTCGTTTGATCGTCTGCATTTGAATCTATATCACATATATCCCAAGTATTTGAAGCTAAATCATTTATTAAGCATGGATTTGAAGGTAAACCTTCTACATCGCATTGATTTGAAGCTAAATCATGTGTTTCGCATAGATATGAAGCTAACTCGTTTGTTTCGTCTGCATTTGAAGCTGTATCATTTGTATCGCAAGTATTTGAAGCTAAATCATTTGTTTCGCATGGATTTGAAGCTAAGCCTTCTACTTCGCATTGATTTGAAGCTAAATCAAGTTTATCGCATGGATTTTGAAGCTAACACGTTTGATCTATGCATTTGAAGCTATATCACTTATATCGCAAGTGTCTGAAGCTAAATCACTTGTTTCGCGTGGACTTGAAGCCAACTCGTTTGATCGTCTGCATTTCAAGCTATATCACTTATATCCCAAGTGTTTGAAGCTAAATTATTTGTTAAGCATGGATTTGAAGGTAAACCTTCTACATCGCATTGATTTGAAGCTAAATCATGAGTTTCGCATGGATTAGATGCTAACTCGTTTGTTTCGCCTGCATTTGAAGCTATATCACTTAAATCGCAAGTATCTGATGCTAAATCATTTGTTTCGCATGGATTTCATGCTAAACCTTCTACATCGCATTGATTTTCAGCTAAATCAAGTGCATGGCATGGATTTGAAGATAACTCGTTTGTTTCTTCTGCATTTGAAGCTATATCATTTATATCGCAAGTATTTGAAGCTAAATCATTTGTTAAGCATGGATTTGAAGGTAAACCTTCTACATCGCATTGATTTTCAGCTAAATCAAGTGTATGGCATGGATTTGAAGATAACCCGTTTGTATCTTCTGCATTTGAAGCTATATCATTTATATCCCAAGTATTTGAAGCTAAATCATTTGTTAAGCATGGATTTGAAGGTAAACCTTCTACATCGCATTGATTTGAAGCTAAATCATGAGTTTCGCATGGATTAGAAGCTAACACGTTTGTTTTGCCTGCATTTGAATCTATATCATTTATATCGCTAGAATTTGAAGCTAACTCATTTGTGTTGCATGGATTTGAAGCTCATCCTTCTACTTCGCATTGATTTGAAGCTAAATCAAATTTATCGCGTGGATTATGAAGCTAACTCGTTTGATCGTCTGCATTTGAAGCTATGTCACTTATATCCCAAGTGTTTGAAGCTAAATCATTTGTTAAGCATGGATTTGAAGGTAAACCATCTACATCGCATTGATTTGAAGCTAAATCATGAGTTTCGCATGTATTAGAAGCTAACTCGTTTGTTTCGCCTACATTTGAAGCTATATCATTTATATCGCAAGTATTTGAAGCCAAATAATTTGTGTTACATGGATTTGAAGCTCATCCTTCTACTTCGCATTGATTTGAAGCTAAATCAAGTTTATCGCATGGATTTTGAAGCTAACTCGTTTGATCGTCTGCATTTGAAGCTATATCACTTATATCCCAAGTGTTTGAAGCTAAATTATTTGCTAAGCATGGATTTGAAGGTGAACCTTCTACATCGCATTGATTTGAAGCTAAATCATGAGTTTCGCATGGATTAGAAGCTAACTCGTTTGTTTCGCCTGCATTTGAAGCTATATCACTTATATCGCAAGTATCTGATGCTAAATCATTTGTTTCGCATGGATTTGAAACTAAACCTTCTACATCGCATTGATTTTCAGCTAAATCAAGTGCATGGCATGGATTTGAAGATAACCCGTTTGTTTCTTCTGCATTTGAAGCTTTATCATTTATATCCCAAGTATTTGGAGCTAAATCATTTGTTAAGCATGGATTTGAAGGTAAACCTTCTACATCGCATTGATTTGAAGCTAAATCATGAGTTTCGCATGTATTAGAAGCTAACTCGTTTGTTTCGCCTACATTTGAAGCTATATCATTTATATCGCAAGTATTTGAAGCCAAATAATTTGTGTTACATGGATTTGAAGCTCATCCTTCTACTTCGCATTGATTTGAAGCTAAATCAAGTTTATCGCATGGATTTTGAAGCTAACTCGTTCGATCGTCTGCATTTGAAGCTATATCACTTATATCCCAAGTGTTTGAAGCTAAATTATTTGCTAAGCATGGATTTGAAGGTGAACCTTCTACATCGCATTGATTTGAAGCTAAATCATGAGTTTCGCATGGATTAGAAGCTAACTCGTTTGTTTCGCCTGCATTTGAAGCTATATCACTTATATCGCAAGTATCTGATGCTAAATCATTTGTTTCGCATGGATTTGAAGCTAAACCTTCTACATCGCATTGATTTTCAGCTAAATCAAGTGCATGGCATGGATTTGAAGATAACCCGTTTGTTTCTTCTGCATTTGAAGCTTTATCATTTATATCCCAAGTATTTGGAGCTAAATCATTTGTTAAGCATGGATTTGAAGGTAAACCTTCTACATCGCATCGATTTGAAGCTAAATCAAGTTTATCGCATGGATTAGAAGCTAACTCGTTTGTTTCGTCTGCATTTGAAGCTGTATCATTTATATCGCAAGTATTTGAAGCTAAATCATTTGTTTCGCATGGATTTGAAGCTAAGCCTTCTACTTCGCATTGATTTGAAGCTAAATCAAGTTTATCGCATGGATTTTGAAGCTAACACGTTTGATCTATGCATTTGAAGCTATATCACTTATATCGCAATTGTCTGAAGCTAAATCACTTGTTTCGCGTGGACTTGAAGCCAACTCGTTTGATCGTCTGCATTTCAAGCTATATCACTTATATCCCAAGTGTTTGAAGCTAAATTATTTGTTAAGCATGGATTTGAAGGTAAACCTTCTACATCGCATTGATTTGAAGCTAAATCATGAGTTTCGCATGGATTAGATGCTAACTCGTTTGTTTCGCCTGCATTTGAAGCTATATCACTTAAATCGCAAGTATCTGATGCTAAATCATTTGTTTCGCATGGATTTCAAGCTAAACCTTCTACATCGCATTGATTTTCAGCTAAATCAAGTGCATGGCATGGATTTGAAGATAACTCGTTTGTTTCTTCTGCATTTGAAGCTATATCATTTATATCGCAAGTATTTGAAGCTAAATCATTTGTTAAGCATGGATTTGAAGGTAAACCTTCTACATCGCATTGATTTGAAGCTAAATCAAGTTTATCGCATGGATTTTGAAGCTAACTCGTTTGATCGTCTGCATTTGAAGCTATATCACTTATATCCCAAGTGTCTGAAGCTAAATCATTTGTTGTGCATGGATTTGAAGGTAAACCTTCTACATCGCATGGATTTGAAGCTAAATCATGAGTTTCGCATGGATTAGAAGATAACTCGTTTGTTTCTTCTGCATTTGAAGCTATATCACTTAAATCGCAAGTATCTGATGCTAAATCATTTGTTTCGCATGGATTTCAAGCTAAACCTTCTACATCGCATTGATTTTCAGCTAAATCAAGTGCATGGCATGGATTTGAAGATAACTCGTTTGTTTCTTCTGCATTTGAAGCTATATCATTTATATCGCAAGTATTTGAAGCTAAATTATTTGTTAAGCATGGATTTGAAGGTAAACCTTCTACATCGCATTGATTTTCAGCTAAATCTAGTGCATGGCATGGATTTGAAGATAACTCGTTTGTTTCTTCTGCATTTGAAACTATATCACTTATATCGCAAATGTCTGAAGCTAAGTCACTTGTTTCGCGTGGACTTGAAGCTAACTCGTTTGATCGTCTGCATTTGAAGCTATATCACTTATATCCCAAGTGTCTGAAGCTAAATCATTTGTTGTGCATGGATTTGAAGGTAAACCTTCTACATCGCATTGATTTGAAGCTAAATCAAGTTTATCGAATGGATTTTGAAGCTAACTCGGTTGATCGTCTGCATTTGAAGCTATATCACTTATATCGCAAGTGTCTGAAGCTAAATCACTTGTTTCGCGTGGACTTGAAGCTAACTCGTTTGATCGTCTGCATTTCAAGCTATATCACTTATATCCCAAGTGTTTGAAGCTAAATTATTTGTTAAGCATGGATTTGAAGGTAAACCTTCTACATCGCATTGATTTGAAGCTAAATCATGAGTTTCGCATGGATTAGATGCTAACTCGTTTGTTTCGCCTGCATTTGAAGCTATATCACTTAAATCGCAAGTATCTGATGCTAAATCATTTGTTTCGCATGGATTTCAAGCTAAACCTTCTACATAGCATTGATTTGAAGCTAAATCATGAGTTTCGCATGGATTAGAAGCTAACACGTTTGTTTCGCCTGCATTTGAAGCTATATCATTTATATCGCAAGTATTTGAAGCTAAATCATTTGTTAAGCATGGATTTGAAGGTAAACCTTCTACACCGCATTGATTTGAAGCTAAATCATGAGTTTCGCATGGATTAGAAGCTAACACGGTTGTTTCGCCTGCATTTGAAGCTATATCATTTATATCGCAAGTATTTGAAGCTAAATCATTTGTTAAGCATGGATTTGAAGGTAAACCTTCTACATCGCATTGATTTTCAGCTAAATCAAGTGCATGGCATGGAATTGAAGATAACCCGTTTGTTTCTTCTGCATTTGAAGCTATATCACTTATATCGCAAGTGTCTGAAGCTAAATCACTTGTTTCGCGTGGACTTGAAGCTAACTCGTTTGATCGTCTGCATTTGAAACTATATCACTTATATCCCAAGTGTCTGAAGCTAAATCATTTGTTGTGCATGGATTTGAAGGTAAACCTTCTACATCGCATTGATTTGAAGCTATATCATGAGTTTCGCATGGATTAGAAGCTAACTCGTTTGTTAGGCCTGCATTTGAATCTATATCATTTATATCGCAAGTATTTGAAGCTAAATCATTTGTGTTGCGTGGATTTGAAGCTCATCCTTCTACTTCGCATTGATTTGAGGCTAAATCAAGTTTATCGCATGGATTTTGAAGCTAACTCGTTTGTTCGTCTGCATTTGAAGCTATATCACTTATATCCCAAGTGTCTGAAGCTAAATCATTTGTTGTGCATGGATTTGAAGGTAAACCTTCTACACCGCATTGATTTGAAGCTAAATCATGAGTTTCGCATGGATTAGAAGCTAACACGTTTGTTTCGCCTGCATTTGAAGCTATATCATTTATATCGCAAGTATTTGAAGCTAAATCATTTGTTAAGCATGGATTTGAAGGTAAACCTTCTACTTCGCATTGATTTGAAGCTAAATCAAGTTTATCGCATGGATTTTGAAGCTAACTCGTTTGATCGTCTGCATTTGAAGCTTTTTCAGTTATATCCCAAGTGTTTGAAGCTAAATCATTTGTTAAGCATGGATTTGAAATTAAACCTTCTACATCGCATTGATTTGAAGCTAAATCATAAGTTTCGCATGGATTAGAAGCTAACACGTTTGTTTCGCCTGCATTTGAAGCTATATCACTTATATCCCAAGTGTCTGAAGCTAAATCATTTGTTGTGCATGGATTTGAAGGTAAACCTTCTACATCGCATTGATTTGAAGCTATATCATGAGTTTCGCATGGATTAGAAGCTAACTCGTTTGTTAGGCCTGCATTTGAATCTATATCATTTATATCGGTAAGTATTTGAAGCTAAATCATTTGTGTTGCGTGGATTTGAAGCTCATCCTTCTACTTCGCATTGATTTGAGGCTAAATCAAGTGCATGGCATGGATTTGAAGATAACTCGTTTGTTTCTTCTGCATTTGAAGCTATATCATTTATATCGCAAGTATTTGAAGCTAAATCATTTGTTAAGCATGGATTTGAAGGTAAACCTTCTACATCGCATTGATTTTCAGCTAAATCAAGTGCATGGCATGGATTTGAAGATAACTCGTTTGTTTCTTCTGCATTTGAAACTATATCATTTATATCGCAAGTATTTGAAGCTAAATCATTTGTTAAGCATGGATTTGAAGGTAAACCTTCTACATCGCATTGATTTTCAGCTAAATCAAGTGCATGGCAATGATTTGAAGATAACTCGTTTGTTTCTTCTGCATTTGAAACTATATCACTTATATCGCAAATGTCTGAAGCTAAGTCACTTGTTTCGCGTGGACTTGAAGCTAACTCGTTTGATCGTCTGCATTTGAAGCTATATCACATATATCCCAAGTGTCTGAAGCTAAATCATTTGTGTTGCATGGATTTGAAGCTAATCCTTCTACTTCGCATTGATTTGAAGCTAAATCAAGTTTATCGCATGGATTTTGAAGCTAACTCGTTTGATCTTCTGCATTGAAGCTATAACACTTATATCCCAAGTGTTTGATGCTAAATTATTTGTTAAGCATGGATTTGAAGGTAAACCTTCTACATCGCATTGATTTGAAGCTAAATCATGTGTTTCGCATAGATGTGAAGCTAATTCGTTTGTTTCGTCTGCATTTGAATCTGCATCATTTATACCGCAAGTATCTGAACCTAAATCATTTGTTTCGCATGGATTTGAAGCTAAACCTTCTACATCGCATTGATTATCAGCTAAATCAAGTGCTTGGCATGGATTTGAAGATAACTCGTTTGTTTCTTCTGCATTTGAAGCTATATCACTTATATCGCAAGTGTCTGAAGCTAAATCACTTGTTTCGCGTGGACTTGAAGCTAATCCTCCTACTTCGCATTGATTTGAATCTAAATCAAGTTTATCACATGGATTTTGAAGCTAACTCGTTTGATCGTCTGCATTTGAAACTATATCACTTATATCCCAAGTGTTTGAAGCTAAATTATTTGTTAAGCATGGATTTGAAGGTAAACCTTCTACATCGCATTTATTTGAAGCTAAATCGTGAGTTTCGCATGGATTAGAAGCTAACTCGTTTGTTTCGCCTACATTTGAAGCTATATCATTTATATCGCAAGTATTTGAATCTAAATCATTTGCGTTGCATGGATTTGAAGCTCATCCTTCTACTTCGCATTGATTTGAAGCTAAATCAAGTTTATCGCATGGATTTTGAGGCTAATTCGTTTGATCGTCTGCATTTGAATCTATATCACATATATCCCAAGTATTTGAAGCTAAATCATTTATTAAGCATGGATTTGAAGGTAAACCTTCTACATCGCATTGATTTGAAGCTAAATCATGTGTTTCGCATAGATATGAAGCTAACTCGTTTGTTTCGTCTGCATTTGAAGCTGTATCATTTATATCGCAAGTATTTGAAGCTAAATCATTTGTTTCGCATGGATTTGAAGCTAAGCCTTCTACTTCGCATTGATTTGAAGCTAAATCAAGTTTATCGCATGGATTTTGAAGCTAACACGTTTGATCTATGCATTTGAAGCTATATCACTTATATCGCAAGTGTCTGAAGCTAAATCACTTGTTTCGCGTGGACTTGAAGCCAACTCGTTTGATCGTCTGCATTTCAAGCTATATCACTTATATCCCAAGTGTTTGAAGCTAAATTATTTGTTAAGCATGGATTTGAAGGTAAACCTTCTACATCGCATTGATTTGAAGCTAAATCATGAGTTTCGCATGGATTAGATGCTAACTCGTTTGTTTCGCCTGCATTTGAAGCTATATCACTTAAATCGCAAGTATCTGATGCTAAATCATTTGTTTCGCATGGATTTCATGCTAAACCTTCTACATCGCATTGATTTTCAGCTAAATCAAGTGCATGGCATGGATTTGAAGATAACTCGTTTGTTTCTTCTGCATTTGAAGCTATATCATTTATATCGCAAGTATTTGAAGCTAAATCATTTGTTAAGCATGGATTTGAAGGTAAACCTTCTACATCGCATTGATTTTCAGCTAAATCAAGTGCATGGCATGGATTTGAAGATAACTCGTTTGCTACTTCTGCATTTGAAACTATATCACTTATATCGCAAATGTCTGAAGCAAAATCACTTGTTTCGCGTGGACTTGAAGCTAACACGTTTGATCGTCTGCATTTGAAGCTATATCACATATATCCCAAGTGTCTGAACCTAAATCATTTGTGTTGCATGGATTTGAAGCTAATCCTTCTACTTCGCATTGATTTGAAGCTAAATCAAGTTTATCGCATGGATTTTGAAGCTAACTCGTTTGATCGTCTGCATTTGAAGCTATATCACGTATATCCCAAGTGTTTGAAGCTAAATCATTTGTTAAGCATGGATTTGAAGGAAAACCTTCTACATCGCATTGATTTGAAGCTAAATCATGTGTTTCGCATAGATATGAAGCTAACTCGTTTGTTTCGTCTGCATTTGAAGCTGTATCATTTATACCGCAAGTATCTGAACCTAAATCATTTGTTTCGCATGGATTTGAAGCTAAGCCTTCTACTTCGCATTGATTTGAAGCTAAATCAAGTTTATCGCATGGATTTTGAAGCTAACACGTTTGATCTATGCATTTGAAGCTATATCACTTATATCCCAAGTGTTTGAAGCTAAATTATTTGTTAAGCATGAATTTGAAGGTAAACCTTCTACATCACATTGATTTGAAGCTAAATCATGAGTTTCGCATGGATTAGAAGCTAACTCGTTTGTTTCGCCTGCATTTGAAGCTATATCACTTATATCGCAAGTATCTGATGCTAAATCATTTGTTTCGCATGGATTTGAAGCTAACTCGTTTGTTTCGTCTGCATTTGAATCTGCATCATTTATACCGCAAGTATCTGAACCTAAATCATTTGTTTCGCATGGATTTGAAGCTAAACCTTCTACATCGCATTGATTATCAGTTAAATCAAGTGCTTGGCATGGATTTGAAGATAACTCGTTTGTTTCTTCTGCATTTGAAGCTATATCACTTATATCGCAAGTGTCTGAAGCTAAATCACTTGTTTCGCGTGGACTTGAAGCTAACTCATTTGATCGTCTGCATTTGAAGCTATATCACTTATATCCCAAGTGTCTGAAGCTAAATCACTTGTGTTGCATGGATTTGAAGCTAATCCTTCTACTTCGCATTGATTTGAATCTAAATCAAGTTTATCACATGGATTTTGAAGCTAACTCGTTTGATCGTCTGCATTTGAAACTATATCACTTATATCCCAAGTGTTTGAAGCTAAATTATTTGTTAAGCATGGATTTGAAGGTAAACCTTCTACATCGCATTTATTTGAAGCTAAATCGTGAGTTTCGCATGGATTAGAAGCTAACTCGTTTGTTTCGTCTGCATTTGAAGCTGTATCATTTATATCGCAAGTATTTGAAGCTAAATCATTTGTTTCGCATGGATTTGAAGCTAAGCCTTCCACTTCGCATTGATTTGAAGCTAAATCAAGTTTATCGCATGGATTTTGAAGCTAACACGTTTGATCTATGCATTTGAAGCTATATCACTTATATCGCAATTGTCTGAAGCTAAATCACTTGTTTCGCGTGGACTTGAAGCCAACTCGTTTGATCGTCTGCATTTCAAGCTATATCACTTATATCCCAAGTGTTTGAAGCTAAATTATTTGTTAAGCATGGATTTGAAGGTAAACCTTCTACATCGCATTGATTTGAAGCTAAATCATGAGTTTCGCATGGATTAGATGCTAACTCGTTTGTTTCGCCTGCATTTGAAGCTATATCACTTAAATCGCAAGTATCTGATGCTAAATCATTTGTTTCGCATGGATTTCAAGCTAAACCTTCTACATCGCATTGATTTTCAGCTAAATCAAGTGCATGGCATGGATTTGAAGATAACTCGTTTGTTTCTTCTGCATTTGAAGCTATATCATTTATATCGCAAGTATTTGAAGCTAAATCATTTGTTAAGCATGGATTTGAAGGTAAACCTTCTACATCGCATTGATTTTCAGCTAAATCAAGTGCATGGCATGGATTTGAAGATAACTCGTTTGCTACTTCTGCATTTGAAACTATATCACTTATATCGCAAATGTCTGAAGCAAAATCACTTGTTTCGCGTGGACTTGAAGCTAACACGTTTGATCGTCTGCATTTGAAGCTATATCACATATATCCCAAGTGTCTGAACCTAAATCATTTGTGTTGCATGGATTTGAAGCTAATCCTTCTACTTCGCATTGATTTGAAGCTAAATCAAGTTTGTCGCATGGATTTTGAAGCTAACTCGTTGGATCCTCTGCATTGAAGCTATATCACTTATATCCCAAGTGTTTGATGCTAAATTATTTGTTAAGCATGGATTTGAAGGTAAACTTTCTACATCGCATTGATTTGAAGCTAAATCATGAGTTTCGCATGGATTAGAAGATAACTCGTTTGTTTCCTCTGCATTTGAAGCTATATCACTTATATCGCAAGTGTCTGAAGCTAAATCACTTGTTTCGCGTGGACTTGAAGCTAACTCGTTTGATCGTCTGCATTTGAAGTTATATCACTTATATCCCACGTGTCTGAAGCTAAATCATTTGTTGTGCATGGATTTGAAGGTAAACCTTCTACATCGCATTGATTTGAAGCTAAATCATGAGTTTCGCATGGATTAGAAGATAACTCGTTTGTTAGGCCTGCATTTGAAGCTATATCATTTATATCGCAAGTATTTGGAGCTAAATCATTTGTGTTGCATGGATTTGAAGCTAATCCTTCTACTTCGCATTGATTTGAAGCTAAATCAAGTTTATCGCATGGATTTTGAAGCTAACTCGTTTGATCGTCTGCATTTGAAACTATATCACTTATATCCCAAGTGTTTGAAGCTAAATTATTTGTTAAGCATGGATTTGAAGGTAAACCTTCTACATCGCATTGATTTGAAGCTAAATCATGAGTTTCGCATGGATTAGAAGCTAACTCCTTTGTTTCGCCTACATTTGAAGCTATATCATTTATATCGCAAGTATTTGAAGCTAAATCATTTGTGTTGCATGGATTTGAAGCTCATCCTTCTACTTCGCATTGATTTGAAGCTAAATCAAGTTTATCGCATGGATTTTGAGGCTAATTCGTTTGATCGTCTGCATTTGAAGCTATATCACTTATATCCCCAGTATTTGAAGCTAAATCATTTATTAAGCATGGATTTGAAGGTAAACCTTCTACATCGCATTGATTTGAAGCTAAATCATGTGTTTCGCATAGATATGAAGCTAACTGGTTTGTTTCGTCTGCATTTGAAGCTGTATCATTTATACCGCAAGTATCTGAACCTAAATCATTTGTTTCGTATGGATTTGAAGCTAAGCCTTCTACTTCGCATTGATTTGAAGCTAAATCAAGTTTATCGCATGGATTTTGAAGCTAACACGTTTGATCTATGCATTTGAAGCTATATCACTTATATCCCAAGTGTTTGAAGCTAAATTATTTGTTAAGCATGAATTTGAAGGTAAACCTTCTACATCACATTGATTTGAAGCTAAATCATGAGTTTCGCATGGATTAGAAGCTAACTCGTTTGTTTCGCCTGCATTTGAAGCTATATCACTTATATCGCAAGTATCTGATGCTAAATGATTTGTTTCGCATGGATTTGAAGCTAAACCTTCTACATCGCATTGATTTTCAGCTATATCAAGTGCATGGCATGGATTTGAAGATAACCCGTTTGTTTCTTCTGCATTTGAAGCTATATCATTTATATCCCAAGTATTTGAAGCTAAATCATTTGTTAAGCATGTATTTGAAGGTAAACCTTCTACACCGCATTGATTTGAAGCTAAATCATGAGTTTCGCATGGATTAGAAGCTAACACGTTTGTTTTGCCTGCATTTGAAGCTATATCATTTATACCGCAAGTATTTGAATCTAAATCATTTGTTTCGCATGGATTTGAAGCTCATCCTTCTACTTCGCATTCATTTGAAGCTAAATCAAGTTTATCGCATGGATTTTGCAGCTAACTCGTTTGATCGTCTGTATTTGAAGCTATATCACTTATATCCCAAGTGTTTGAAGCTAAATTATTTGTTAAGCATGGATTTAAAGGTAAACCTTCTACATCGCATTGATTTGTAGCTAAACCATGAGTTTCGCATGGATTAGAAGCTAACCCGTTTGTTTCGCCTGCATTTGAAGCTATATCATTTATATCGCAAGTATTTGAAGCTAAATCATCTTTGTTGCATGGATTTGAAGCTCATCCTTCTACTTCGCATTGATTTGAATCTAAATCAAATTTATCGCGTGGATTATGAAGCTAACTCGTTTGATCGTCTGCATTTGAAGCTGTACCACTTATATCCCAAGTGTTTGAAGCTAAATCATTTGTTTCGCATGGATTTGAAGCTGAACCTTCTACATCGCATTGATTTTCAGCTAAATCAAGTGCATGGCATGGATTTGAAGATAACCCGTTTGTTTCTTCTGCATTTGAAGCTATATCACTTATATCGCAAGTGCCTGAAGCTAAATCACTTGTTTCGCGTGGACTTGAAGCTAACTCGTTTGATCGTCTGCATTTGAAACTATATCACTTATATCCCAAGTGTCTGAAGCTAAATCATTTGTTGTGCATGGATTTGAAGGTAAACCTTCTACACCGCATTAATTTGAAGCTAAATCATGAGTTTCGCATGGATTAGAAGCTAACACGTTTGATTCGCCTGCATTTGGAGCTATATCATTTATATCGCAAGTATTTGAAGCTAAATCATTTGTTAAGCATGGATTTGAAGGTAAACCTTCTACTTCGCATTGATTTGAAGCTAAATCAAGTTTATCGCATGGATTTTGAAGCTAACTCGTTTGATCGTCTGCATTTGAAGCTTTTTCAGTTATATCCCAAGTGTTTGAAGCTAAATCATTTGTTAAGCATGGATTTGAAATTAAACCTTCTACATCGCATTGATTTGAAGCTAAATCATAAGTTTCGCATGGATTAGAAGCTAACACGTTTGTTTCGCCTGCATTTGAAGCTATATCATACATATCGCAAGTATTTGAAGCTAAATCATTTGTTAAGCATGGATTTGAAGGTAAACCTTCTACATCGCATTGATTTGAAGCTAAATCAAGTTTATCGCATGGATTTTGAAGCTTACTCGTTTGATCGTCTGCATTGAAGCTATATCACTTATATCCCAAGTGTTTGATGCTAAAATATTTGTTAAGCATGGATTTGAAGGTAAACTTTCTACATCTCATTGATTTGAAGCTAAATCATGAGATTCGCATGGATTAGAAGATAACTCGTTTGTTTCTTCTGCATTTGAAGCTATATCACTTATATCGCAAGTGTCTGAAGCTTAATCACTTGTTTCGCATGGACTTGAAGCTAACTCGTTTGATCGTCTGCATTTGAAGCTATATCACTTATATCCCAAGTGTCTGAAGCTAAATCATTTGTTGTGCATGGATTTGAATGTAAACCTTCTACATCGCATTGATTTGAAGCTAAATCATGAGTTTCGCATGGATTAGAAGATAACTCGTTTGTTTCTTCTGCATTTGAAGCTATATCATTTATATCGCAAGTATTTGAAGCTAAATCATTTGTTAAGCATGGATTTGAAGGTAAACCTTCTACATCGCATTGATTTTCAGCTAAATCAAGTGCATGGCATGGATTTGAAGATAACTCGATTGTTTCTTCTGCATTTGAAACTATATCATTTATATCGCAAGTATTTGAAGCTAAATCATTTGTTAAGCATGGATTTGAAGGTAAACCTTCTACATCGCATTGATTTTCAGCTAAATCAAGTGCATGGCAATGATTTGAAGATAACTCGTTTGTTTCTTCTGCATTTGAAACTATATCACTTATATCGCAAATGTCTGAAGCTAAGTCACTTGTTTCGCGTGGACTTGAAGCTAACTCGTTTGATCGCCTGCATTTGAAGCTATATCACATATATCCCAAGTGTCTGAAGCTAAATCATTTGTGTTGCATGGATTTGAAGCTAATCCTTCTACTTCGCATTGATTTGAAGCTAAATCAAGTTTATCGCATGGATTTTGAAGCTAACTCGGTTGATCGTCTGCATTTGAAGCTATATCACTTATATCCCAAGTGTCTGAAGCTAAATCATTTGTTGTGCATGGATTTGAAGGTAAACCTTCTACATCGCATTGATTTGAAGCTAAATCAAGTTTATCGCATGGATTAGAAGCTAACACGTTTGATTCGCCTGCATTTGAAGCTATATCATTTATATCGCAAGTATTTGAAGCTAAATCATTTGTTGCGCATGGATTTGAAGGTGAACCTTCTACATCGCATTGATTTGAAGCTAAATCATGAGTTTCGCATGGATTAGATGCTAACTCGTTTGTTTCGCCTGCATTTGAAGCTATATCATTTACATCGCAAGTATTTGAAGCTAAATCATTTGTTAAGCATGGATTTGAAGGTAAACCTTCTACATCGCATTGATTTGAAGCTAAATCATGTGTTTCGCATAGATATGAAGCTAACTCGTTTGATCGTCTGCATTGAAGCTATATCACATATATCCCAAGTGTTTGATGCTAAAATATTTGTTAAGCATGGATTTGAAGGTAAACTTTCTACATCTCATTGATTTGAAGCTAAATCATGAGATTCGCATGGATTAGAAGATAACTCGTTTGTTTCTTCTGCATTTGAAGCTATATCACTTATATCGCAAGTGTCTGAAGCTAAATCACTTGTTTCGCATGGACTTGAAGCTAACTCGTTTGATCGTCTGCATTTGAAGCTATATCACTTATATCCCAAGTGTCTGAAGCTAAATCATTTGTTGTGCATGGATTTGAAGGTAAACCTTCTACATCGCATTGATTTGAAGCTAAATCATGAGTTTCGCATGGATTAGAAGATAACTCGTTTGTTTCTTCTGCATTTGAAGCTATATCATTTATATCGCAAGTATTTGAAGCTAAATCATTTGTTAAGCATGGATTTGAAGGTAAACCTTCTACATCGCATTGATTTTCAGCTAAATCAAGTGCATGGCATGGATTTGAAGATAACTCGATTGTTTCTTCTGCATTTGAAACTATATCATTTATATCGCAAGTATTTGAAGCTAAATCATTTGTTAAGCATGGATTTGAAGGTAAACCTTCTACATCGCATTGATTTTCAGCTAAATCAAGTGCATGGCAATGATTTGAAGATAACTCGTTTGTTTCTTCTGCATTTGAAACTATATCACTTATATCGCAAATGTCTGAAGCTAAGTCACTTGTTTCGCGTGGACTTGAAGCTAACTCGTTTGATCGCCTGCATTTGAAGCTATATCACATATATCCCAAGTGTCTGAAGCTAAATCATTTGTGTTGCATGGATTTGAAGCTAATCCTTCTACTTCGCATTGATTTGAAGCTAAATCAAGTTTATCGCATGGATTTTGAAGCTAACTCGGTTGATCGTCTGCATTTGAAGCTATATCACTTATATCCCAAGTGTCTGAAGCTAAATCATTTGTTGTGCATGGATTTGAAGGTAAACCTTCTACATCGCATTGATTTGAAGCTAAATCAAGTTTATCGCATGGATTAGAAGCTAACACGTTTGATTCGCCTGCATTTGAAGCTATATCATTTATATCGCAAGTATTTGAAGCTAAATCATTTGTTGCGCATGGATTTGAAGGTGAACCTTCTACATCGCATTGATTTGAAGCTAAATCATGAGTTTCGCATGGATTAGATGCTAACTCGTTTGTTTCGCCTGCATTTGAAGCTATATCATTTACATCGCAAGTATTTGAAGCTAAATCATTTGTTAAGCATGGATTTGAAGGTAAACCTTCTACATCGCATTGATTTGAAGCTAAATCATGTGTTTCGCATAGATATGAAGCTAACTCGTTTGATCGTCTGCATTGAAGCTATATCACTTATATCCCAAGTGTTTGATGCTAAAATATTTGTTAAGCATGGATTTGAAGGTAAACTTTCTACATCTCATTGATTTGAAGCTAAATCATGAGATTCGCATGGATTAGAAGATAACTCGTTTGTTTCTTCTGCATTTGAAGCTATATCACTTATATCGCAAGTGTCTGAAGCTAAATCACTTGTTTCGCATGGACTTGAAGCTAACTCGTTTGATCGTCTGCATTTGAAGCTATATCACTTATATCCCAAGTGGCTGAAGCTAAATCATTTGTTGTGCATGGATTTGAAGGTAAACCTTCTACATCGCATTGATTTGAAGCTAAATCATGAGTTTCGCATGGATTAGAAGATAACTCGTTTGTTTCTTCTGCATTTGAAGCTATATCATTTATATCGCAAGTATTTGAAGCTAAATCATTTGTTAAGCATGGATTTGAAGGTAAACCTTCTACATCGCATTGATTTTCAGCTAAATCAAGTGCATGGCATGGATTTGAAGATAACTCGTTTGTTTCTTCTGCATTTGAAACTATATCATTTATATCGCAAGTATTTGAAGCTAAATCATTTGTTAAGCATGGATTTGAAGGTAAACCTTCTACATCGCATTGATTTTCAGCTAAATCAAGTGCATGGCAATGATTTGAAGATAACTCGTTTGTTTCTTCTGCATTTGAAACTATATCACTTATATCGCAAATGTCTGAAGCTAAGTCACTTGTTTCGCGTGGACTTGAAGCTAACTCGTTTGATCGTCTGCATTTGAAGCTATATCACATATATCCCAAGTGTCTGAAGCTAAATCATTTGTGTTGCATGGATTTGAAGCTAATCCTTCTACTTCGCATTGATTTGAAGCTAAATCAAGTTTATCGCATGGATTTTGAAGCTACCTCGTTTGATCTTCTGCATTGAAGCTATAACACTTATATCCCAAGTGTTTGATGCTAAATTATTTGTTAAGCATGGATTTGAAGGTAAACCTTCTACATCGCATTGATTTGAAGCTAAATCATGAGTTACGCATGGATTAGAAGATAACTCGTTTGTTTCTTCTGCATTTGAAGCTATATCACTTATATCGCAAGTGTCTGAAGCTAAATCACTTGTTTAGCGTGGACTTGAAGCTAACTCGTTTGATCGTCTGCATTTGAAGCTATATCACTTATATCCCAAGTGTCTGAAGCTAAATCATTTGTTGTGCATGGATTTGAAGGTAAACCTTCTACATCGCATTGATTTGAAGCTAAATCAAGTTTATCGCATGGATTTTGAAGCTAACTCGGTTGATCGTCTGCATTTGAAGCTATATCACTTATATCCCAAGTGTCTGAAGCTAAATCATTTGTTGTGCATGGATTTGAAGGTAATCCTTCTACACCGCATTGATTTGAAGCTAAATCATGAGTTTCGCATGGATTAGAAGCTAACACGTTTGATTCGCCTGCATTTGAAGCTATATCATTTATATCGCAAGTATTTGAAGCTAAATCATTTGTTAAGCATGGATTTGAAGGTAAACCTTCTACTTCGCATTGATTTGAAGCTAAATCAAGTTTATCGCATGGATTTTGAAGCTAACTCGTTTGATCGTCTGCATTTGAAGCTTTTTCAGTTATATCCCAAGTGTTTGAAGCTAAATCATTTGTTAAGCATGGATTTGAAATTAAACCTTCTACATCGCATTGATTTGAAGCTAAATCATATGTTTCGCATGGATTAGAAGCTAACACGTTTGTTTCGCCTGCATTTGAAGCTATATCATACATATCGCAAGTATTTGAAGCTAAATCATTTGTTAAGCATGGATTTGAAGGTAAACCTTCTACATCGCATTGATTTTCAGCTAAATCAAGTGCATGGCATGGATTTGAAGATAAGTCGTTTGTTTCTTCTGCATTTGAAACTATATCATTTATATCGCAAGTATTTGAAGCTAAATCATTTGTTAAGCATGGATTTGAAGGTAAACCTTCTACATCGCATTGATTTTCAGCTAAATCAAGTGCATGGCAATGATTTGAAGATAACTCGTTTGTTTCTTCTGCATTTGAAACTATATCACTTATATCGCAAATGTCTGAAGCTAAGTCACTTGTTTCGCGTGGACTTGAAGCTAACTCGTTTGATCGTCTGCATTTGAAGCTATATCACATATATCACAAGTGTCTGAAGCCAAATCATTTGTGTTGCATGGATTTGAAGCTAATCCTTCTACTTCGCATTGATTTGAAGCTAAATCAAGTTTATCGCATGGATTTTGAAGCTACATCGTTTGATCTTCTGCGTTGAAGCTATAACACTTATATCCCAAGTGTTTGATGCTAAATTATTTGTTAAGCATGGATTTGAAGGTAAACCTTCTACATCGCATTGATTTGAAGCTAAATCATGAGTTTCGCAAGGATTAGAAGATAACTCGTTTGTTTCTTCTGCATTTGAAGCTATATCACTTATATCGCAAGTGTCTGAAGCTAAATCACTTGTTTCGCGTGGACTTGAAGCTAACTCGTTTGATCGTCTGCATTTCAAGCTATATCACTTATATCCCAAGTGTTTGAAGCTAAATTATTTGTTAAGCATGGATTTGAAGGTAAACCTTCTACATCGCATTGATTTGAAGCTAAATCATGAGTTTCGCATGGATTAGATGCTAACTCGTTTGTTTCGCCTGCATTTGAAGCTATATCACTTAAATCGCAAGTATCTGATGCTAAATCATTTGTTTCGCACGGATTTCAAGCTAAACCTTCTACATAGCATTGATTTGAAGCTAAATCATGAGTTTCGCATGGATTAGAAGCTAACACGTTTGTTTCGCCTGCATTTGAAGCTATATCATACATATCGCAAGTATTTTAAGCTAAATCATTTGTTAAGCATGGATTTGAAGGTAAACCTTCTACATCGCATTGATTTGAAGCTAAATCAAGTTTATCGCATGGATTTTGAAGCTTACTCGTTTGATCGTCTGCATTTCAATCTATATCACTTATATACGAACTGTTTGAAGCTAAATCATTTGTTGCGCATGGATTTGAAGGTGAACCTTCTACATCGCATTGATTTGAAGCTAAATCATGAGTTTCGCATGGATTAGATGCTAACTCGTTTGTTTCGCCTGCATTTGAAGCTATATCATTTACATCGCAAGTATTTGAAGCTAAATCATTTGTTAAGCATGGATTTGAAGCTAACTCGTTTGATCGTCTGCATTTGAAGCTATATCACATATATCCCAAGTGTCTGAAGCTAAATCATTTGTGTTGCATGGATTTGAAGCTAATCCTTCTACTTCGCATTGATTTGAAGCTAAATCAAGTTTATCGCATGGATTTTGAAGCTACCTCGTTTGATCTTCTGCATTGAAGCTATAACACTTATATCCCAAGTGTTTGATGCTAAATTATTTATTAAGCATGGATTTGAAGGTAAACCTTCTACATCGCATTGATTTGAAGCTAAATCATGAGTTTCGCATGGATTAGAAGCTAACACGTTTCTTTCGCCTGCATTTGAAGCTATATCATTTATATCGCAAGTATTTGAAGCTAAATCATTTGTTAAGCATGGATTTGAAGCTAATCCTTCTACTTCGCATTGATTTGAAGCTAAATCAAGTTTATCGCATGGATTTTGAAGCTAACTCGTTTGATCGTCTGCATTTAAAGCTTTTTCATTTATATCCCAAGTGTTTGAAGCTAAATCATTTGTTAAGCATGGATTTGAAGGTAAACCTTCTACATCGCATTGATTTGAAGCTAAATCAAGTTTATCGCATGGATTTTGAGGCTAACTCGTTTGATCGTCTGCATTTGAAGCTATATCACTTATATCCCAAGTGTTGGAAGCTAAATTATTTGTTAAGCATGGATTTGAAGGTAAACCTTCTACATCGCATTGATTTGAAGCTAAATCATGAGTTTCGCATGGATTAGAAGATAACTCGTTTGTTTCGCCTACATTTGAAGCTATATCATTTATATCGCAAGTATTTGAAGCTAAATCATTTGTGTTGCATGGATTTGAAGCTCATCCTTCTACTTCGCATTGATTTGAAGCTAAATCAAGTTTATCGCATGGATTTTGAAGCTAACTCGTTTGATCGTCTGCATTTGAAGCTATATCACGTATATCCCAAGTGTTTGAAGCTAAATCATTTGTTAAGCATGGATTTGAAGGTAAACCTTCTACATCGCATTGATTTGAAGCTAAATCATGAGTTTCGCATGGATTACAAGCTAACACGTTTGTTTCGCCTGCATTTGAAGCTATATCATTTATATCGCAAGTATTTGAAGCTAAATCATTTGTTAAGCATGGATTTGAAGGAAAACCTTCTACATTGCATTGATTTGAAGCTAAATCAAGTTTATCGCATGAATTTTGAAGCTAACTCGTTTGATCGTCTGCATTTGAAGCCATATCACTTATATCCCAAGTGTTTGTAGCTAAATCATTTGTGTTGCATGGATTTGAAGCTAATCCTTCTACTTCGCATTGATTTGAAGCTAAATCAAGTTTATCGCATGGATTTTGAAGCTAACTCGTTTGATCGTCTGCATTTCAAGCTATATCACTTATATCCCAAGTGTTTGAAGCTAAATTATTTGTTAAGCGTGGATTTGAAGGTAAACCTTCTACATCGCATTGATTTGAAGCTAAATCATGAGTTTCGCATGGATTAGAAGCTAACTCGTTTGTTTCGCCTGCATTTGAAGCTATATCATTTATATCGCAAGTATTTGAAGCTAAATCATTTGTGTTCCACGGATTTGAAGCTAATCCTTCTACTTCGCATTGATTTGAAGCTAAATCAAGTTTATCGCATGGATTTTGAAGCTAACTCGTTTGATCGTCTGCATTTGAAGCTATATCACGTATATCCCAAATGTTTGAAGCTAAATCATTTGTTAAGCATGGATATGAAGGTGAACCTTCTACATCGCATTGATTTGAAGCTAAATCATGAGTTTCGCATGGATTACAAGCTAACACGTTTGTTTCGCCTGCATTTGAAGCTATATCATTTATATCGCAAGTATTTGAAGCTAAATCATTTGTTAAGCATGGATTTGAAGGTAAACCTTCTACATCGCATTGATTTGAAGCTAAATCAAGTTTATCGCATGGATTTTGAAGCTAACTCGTTTGATCGTCTGCATTTGAAGCCATATCACTTATATCCCAAGTGTTTGAAGCTAAATCATTTTTTAAGCATGGATTCGAAGGTAAACCTTCTACATCGCATTGATTTGAAACTAAATCATGTGTTTCGCATAGATATGAAGCTAACTCGTTTGTTTCGTCTGCATTTGAATCTGTATCAATTATACCGCAAGTATCTGAAACTAAATCATTTGTTTCGCATGGATTTGAAGCTAATCCTTCTACTTCGCATTGATTTGAAGCTAAATCAAGTTTATCGGATGGATTTTGAAGCTAACTCGTTTGATCGTCTGCATTTGAAGCTATATCACGTATATCCCAAGTGTTTGAAGCTAAATCATTTGTTAAGCATGGATTTGAAGGTAAACCTTCTACATCGCATTGATTTGATGCTAAGTCATGAGTTTCGCATGGATTACAAGCTAACTCGTTTGTTTCGCCTGCATTTGAAGCTATATCACGTATATCCCAAGTGTTTGAAGCTAAATCATTTGTTAAGCATGGATTTGAAGGTAAACCTTCTACATCGCATTGATTTGAAGCTAAATCATGAGTTTCGCATGGATTAGAAGCTAACACGTTTGTTTCGCCTGCATTTGAAGCTATATCATTTATATCGCAAGTATTTGAAGCTAAATCATTTGTGTTGCATGGATTTTAAGCTAATCCTTCTACTTCGCATTGATTTGAAGCTGAATCAAGTTTATCGCATGGATTTTGAAGCTAACTCGTTTGATCGTCTGCATTTGAAGCTATATCACGTATATCCCAAGTGTTTGAAGCTAAATCATTTGTTAAGCATGGATTTGAAGTTAAACCTTCTACATCGCATTGATTTGAAACTAAATCATGAGTTTCGCATGGATTACAATCTAACACGTTTGTTTCGCCTGCATTTGAAGCTATATCATTTATATCGCAAGTATTTGAAGCTAAATCATTTGTTAAGCATGGATTTGAAGGTAAACCTTCTACATCGCATTGATTTGAAGCTAAATCAAGTTTATCGCATGGAGTTTGAAGCTAACTCGTTTGATCGTCTGCATTTGAAGCCATATCACTTATATCCCAAGTGTTTTAAGCTAAATCATTTTTTAAGCATGGATTTGAAGCTAATCCTTCTACTTCGCATTGATTTGAAGCTAAATCAAGTTTATCGCATGGATTTTGAAGCTAATTCGTTTGATCGTCTGCATTTGAAGCTATATCACGTATATCCCAAGTGTTTGAAGCTAAATCATTTGTTAAGCACGGATTTGAAGGTAAACCTTCTACATCGCATTGATTTGAAGCTAAATCAAGTTTATCGCATGGATTTTGAAGCTAACTCGTTTGATCGTCTGCATTTGAAGCTATATCACGTATATCCCAAGTGTTTGAAGCTAAATCAATTGTTAAGCATGGATTTGAAGGTAAACCTTCTACATCGCATTGATTTGAAGCTAAATCATGAGTTTCGCATGGATTACAATCTAACACGTTTGTTTCGCCTGCATTTGAAGCTATATCACGTATATCCCAAGTGTTTGAAGCTAAATCATTTGTTCAGCATGGATTTGAAGGTAAACCTTCTACATCGCATTTATTTGAAGCTAAATCATGAGTTTCGCATGGATTAGAAGCTAACTCGTTTGTTTCGCCTACATTTGAAGCTATATCATTTATATCGCAAGTATTTGAAGCTAAATCATTTGTGTTGCATGGATTTGAAGCTCACCCTACTACTTCGTATTGATTTGAAGCTAAATCAAGTTTATCGCATGGATTTTGAGGCTAACTCGTTTGATCTTCTGCATTTGAAGCTATATCACTTATATCCCAATTGTTTGAAGCTAAATTATTTGTTAAGCATGGATTTGAAGGTAAACCTTCTACATCGCATTGATTTGAAGCTAAATCATGAGTTTCGCATGGATTAGAAGATAACTCGTTTGTTTCTTCTGCATTTGAAGCTATATCACTTATATCGCAAGTGTCTGAAGCTAAATCACTTGTTTCGCATGGACTTGAAGCTAACTCGTTTGATCGTCTGCATTTGAAGCTATATCACTTATATCCCAAGTGTCTGAAGCTAAATCATTTGTTGTGCATGGATTTGAATGTAAACCTTCTACATCGCATTGATTTGAAGCTAAATCATGAGTTTCGCATGGATTAGAAGATAACTCGTTTGTTTCTTCTGCATTTGAAGCTATATCATTTATATCGCAAGTATTTGAAGCTAAATCATTTGTTAAGCATGGATTTGAAGGTAAACCTTCTACATCGCATTGATTTTCAGCTAAATCAAGTGCATGGCATGGATTTGAAGATAACTCGATTGTTTCTTCTGCATTTGAAACTATATCATTTATATCGCAAGTATTTGAAGCTAAATCATTTGTTAAGCATGGTTTTGAAGGTAAACCTTCTACATCGCATTGATTTTCAGCTAAATCAAGTGCATGGCAATGATTTGAAGATAACTCGTTTGTTTCTTCTGCATTTGAAACTATATCACTTATATCGCAAATGTCTGAAGCTAAGTCACTTGTTTCGCGTGGACTTGAAGCTAACTCGTTTGATCGTCTGCATTTGAAGCTATATCACATATATCCCAAGTGTCTGAAGCTAAATCATTTGTGTTGCATGGATTTGAAGCTAATCCTTCTACTTCGCATTGATTTGAAGCTAAATCAAGTTTATCGCATGGATTTTGAAGCTACCTCGTTTGATCTTCTGCATTGAAGCTATAACACTTATATCCCAAGTGTTTGATGCTAAATTATTTGTTAAGCATGGATTTGAAGGTAAACCTTCTACATCGCATTGATTTGAAGCTAAATCATGAGTTTCGCATGGATTAGATGCTAACTCGTTTGTTTCGCCTGCATTTGAAGCTATATCACTTATATCGCAAGTGTCTGAAGCTAAATCACTTGTTTCGCGTGGACTTGAAGCTAACTCGTTTGATCGTCTGCATTTGAAGCTATATCACTTATATCCCAAGTGTCTGAAGCTAAATCATTTGTTGTGCATGGATTTGAAGGTAAACCTTCTACATCGCATTGATTTGAAGCTAAATCAAGTTTATCGCATGGATTTTGAAGCTAACTCGGTTGATCGTCTGCATTTGAAGCTATATCACTTATATCCCAAGTGTCTGAAGCTAAATCATTTGTTGTGCATGGATTTGAAGGTAAACCTTCTACATCGCATTGATTTGAAGCTAAATCAAGTTTATCGCATGGATTAGAAGCTAACACGTTTGATTCGCCTGCATTTGAAGCTATATCATTTATATCGCAAGTATTTGAAGCTAAATCATTTGTTGCGCATGGATTTGAAGGTGAACCTTCTACATCGCATTGATTTGAAGCTAAATCATGAGTTTCGCATGGATTAGATGCTAACTCGTTTGTTTCGCCTGCATTTGAAGCTATATCATTTACATCGCAAGTATTTGAAGCTAAATCATTTGTTAAGCATGGATTTGAAGGTAAACCTTCTACATCGCATTGATTTGAAGCTAAATCATGTGTTTCGCATAGATATGAAGCTAACTCGTTTGATCGTCTGCATTGAAGCTATATCACTTATATCCCAAGTGTTTGATGCTAAAATATTTGTTAAGCATGGATTTGAAGGTAAACTTTCTACATCTCATTGATTTGAAGCTAAATCATGAGATTCGCATGGATTAGAAGATAACTCGTTTGTTTCTTCTGCATTTGAAGCTATATCACTTATATCGCAAGTGTCTGAAGCTAAATCACTTGTTTCGCATGGACTTGAAGCTAACTCGTTTGATCGTCTGCATTTGAAGCTATATCACTTATATCCCAAGTGTCTGAAGCTAAATCATTTGTTGTGCATGGATTTGAAGGTAAACCTTCTACATCGCATTGATTTGAAGCTAAATCATGAGTTTCGCATGGATTAGAAGATAACTCGTTTGTTTCTTCTGCATTTGAAGCTATATCATTTATATCGCAAGTATTTGAAGCTAAATCATTTGTTAAGCATGGATTTGAAGGTAAACCTTCTACATCGCATTGATTTTCAGCTAAATCAAGTGCATGGCATGGATTTGAAGATAACTCGTTTGTTTCTTCTGCATTTGAAACTATATCATTTATATCGCAAGTATTTGAAGCTAAATCATTTGTTAAGCATGGATTTGAAGGTAAACCTTCTACATCGCATTGATTTTCAGCTAAATCAAGTGCATGGCAATGATTTGAAGATAACTCGTTTGTTTCTTCTGCATTTGAAACTATATCACTTATATCGCAAATGTCTGAAGCTAAGTCACTTGTTTCGCGTGGACTTGAAGCTAACTCGTTTGATCGTCTGCATTTGAAGCTATATCACATATATCCCAAGTGTCTGAAGCTAAATCATTTGTGTTGCATGGATTTGAAGCTAATCCTTCTACTTCGCATTGATTTGAAGCTAAATCAAGTTTATCGTATGGATTTTGAAGCTACCTCGTTTGATCTTCTGCATTGAAGCTATAACACTTATATCCCAAGTGTTTGATGCTAAATTATTTGTTAAGCATGGATTTGAAGGTAAACCTTCTACATCGCATTGATTTGAAGCTAAATCATGAGTTTCGCATGGATTAGAAGATAACTCGTTTGTTTCTTCTGCATTTGAAGCTATATCACTTATATCGCAAGTGTCTGAAGCTAAATCACTTGTTTCGCGTGGACTTGAAGCTAACTCGTTTGATCGTCTGCATTTGAAGCTATATCACTTATATCCCAAGTGTCTGAAGCTAAATCATTTGTTGTGCATGGATTTGAAGGTAAACCTTCTACATCGCATTGATTTGAAGCTAAATCAAGTTTATCGCATGGATTTTGAAGCTAACTCGGTTGATCGTCTGCATTTGAAGCTATATCACTTATATCCCAAGTGTCTGAAGCTAAATCATTTGTTGTGCATGGATTTGAAGGTAAACCTTCTACACCGCATTGATTTGAAGCTAAATCATGAGTTTCGCATGGATTAGAAGCTAACACGTTTGATTCGCCTGCATTTGAAGCTATATCATTTATATCGCAAGTATTTGAAGCTAAATCATTTGTTAAGCATGGATTTGAAGGTAAACCTTCTACTTCGCATTGATTTGAAGCTAAATCAAGTTTATCGCATGGATTTTGAAGCTAACTCGTTTGATCGTCTGCATTTGAAGCTTTTTCAGTTATATCCCAAGTGTTTGAAGCTAAATCATTTGTTAAGCATGGATTTGAAATTAAACCTTCTACATCGCATTGATTTGAAGCTAAATCATATGTTTCGCATGGATTATAAGCTAACACGTTTGTTTCGCCTGCATTTGAAGCTATATCATACATATCGCAAGTATTTGAAGCTAAATCATTTGTTAAGCATGGATTTGAAGGTAAACCTTCTACATCGCATTGATTTTCAGCTAAATCAAGTGCATGGCATGGATTTGAAGATAACTCGTTTGTTTCTTCTGCATTTGAAACTATATCATTTATATCGCAAGTATTTGAAGCTAAATCATTTGTTAAGCATGGATTTGAAGGTAAACCTTCTACATCGCATTGATTTTCAGCTAAATCAAGTGCATGGCAATGATTTGAAGATAACTCGTTTGTTTCTTCTGCATTTGAAACTATATCACTTATATCGCAAATGTCTGAAGCTAAGTCACTTGTTTCGCGTGGACTTGAAGCTAACTCGTTTGATCGTCTGCATTTGAAGCTATATCACATATATCACAAGTGTCTGAAGCTAAATCATTTGTGTTGCATGGATTTGAAGCTAATCCTTCTACTTCGCATTGATTTGAAGCTAAATCAAGTTTATCGCATGGATTTTGAAGCTACATCGTTTGATCTTCTGCGTTGAAGCTATAACACTTATATCCCAAGTGTTTGATGCTAAATTATTTGTTAAGCATGGATTTGAAGGTAAACCTTCTACATCGCATTGATTTGAAGCTAAATCATGAGTTTCGCAAGGATTAGAAGATAACTCGTTTGTTTCTTCTGCATTTGAAGCTATATCACTTATATCGCAAGTGTCTGAAGCTAAATCACTTGTTTCGCGTGGACTTGAAGCTAACTCGTTTGATCGTCTGCATTTCAAGCTATATCACTTATATCCCAAGTGTTTGAAGCTAAATTATTTGTTAAGCATGGATTTGAAGGTAAACCTTCTACATCGCATTGATTTGAAGCTAAATCATGAGTTTCGCATGGATTAGATGCTAACTCGTTTGTTTCGCCTGCATTTGAAGCTATATCACTTAAATCGCAAGTATCTGATGCTAAATCATTTGTTTCGCACGGATTTCAAGCTAAACCTTCTACATAGCATTGATTTGAAGCTAAATCATGAGTTTCGCATGGATTAGAAGCTAACACGTTTGTTTCGCCTGCATTTGAAGCTATATCATACATATCGCAAGTATTTGAAGCTAAATCATTTGTTAAGCATGGATTTGAAGGTAAACCTTCTACATCGCATTGATTTGAAGCTAAATCAAGTTTATCGCATGGATTTTGAAGCTTACTCGTTTGATCGTCTGCATTTCAATCTATATCACTTATATACGAACTGTTTGAAGCTAAATCATTTGTTGCGCATGGATTTGAAGGTGAACCTTCTACATCGCATTGATTTGAAGCTAAATCATGAGTTTCGCATGGATTAGATGCTAACTCGTTTGTTTCGCCTGCATTTGAAGCTATATCATTTACATCGCAAGTATTTGAAGCTAAATCATTTGTTAAGCATGGATTTGAAGGTAAACCTTCTACATCGCATTGATTTGAAGCTAAATCATGTGTTTCGCATAGATATGAAGCTAACTCGTTTGATCGTCTGCATTGAAGCTATATCACTTATATCCCAAGTGTTTGATGCTAAAATATTTGTTAAGCATGGATTTGAAGGTAAACTTTCTACATCTCATTGATTTGAAGCTAAATCATGAGTTTCGCATGGATTAGAAGATAACTCGTTTGTTTCTTCTGCATTTGAAGCTATATCACTTATATCGCAAGTGTCTGAAGCTAAATCACTTGTTTCGCATGGACTTGAAGCTAACTCGTTTGATCGTCTGCATTTGAAGCTATATCACTTATATCCCAAGTGTCTGAAGCTAAATCATTTGTTGTGCATGGATTTGAAGGTAAACCTTCTACATCGCATTGATTTGAAGCTAAATCATGAGTTTCGCATGGGTTAGAAGATAACTCGTTTGTTTCTTCTGCATTTGAAACTATATCATTTATATCGCAAGTATTTGAAGCTAAATCATTTGTTAAGCATGGATTTGAAGGTAAACCTTCTACATCGCATTGATTTTCAGCTAAATCAAGTGCATGGCAATGATTTGAAGATAACTCGTTTGTTTCTGCTGCATTTGAAACTATATCACTTATATCGCAAATGTCTGAAGCTAAGTCACTTGTTTCGCGTGGACTTGAAGCTAACTCGTTTGATCGTCTGCATTTGAAGCTATATCACATATATCCCAAGTGTCTGAAGCTAAATCATTTGTGTTGCATGGATTTGAAGCTAATCCTTCTACTTCGCATTGATTTGAAGCTAAATCAAGTTTATCGCATGGATTTTGAAGCTACCTCGTTTGATCTTCTGCATTGAAGCTATAACACTTATATCCCAAGTGTTTGATGCTAAATTATTTATTAAGCATGGATTTGAAGGTAAACCTTCTACATCGCATTGATTTGAAGCTAAATCATGAGTTTCGCATGGATTAGAAGCTAACACGTTTCTTTCGCCTGCATTTGAAGCTATATCATTTATATCGCAAGTATTTGAAGCTAAATCATTTGTTAAGCATGGATTTGAAGCTAATCCTTCTACTTCGCATTGATTTGAAGCTAAATCAAGTTTATCGCATGGATTTTGAAGCTAACTCGTTTGATCGTCTGCATTTAAAGCTTTTTCATTTATATCCCAAGTGTTTGAAGCTAAATCATTTGTTAAGCATGGATTTGAAGGTAATCCTTCTACATCGCATTGATTTGAAGCTAAATCAAGTTTATCGCATGGATTTTGAGGCTAACTCGTTTGATCGTCTGCATTTGAAGCTATATCACTTATATCCCAAGTGTTGGAAGCTAAATTATTTGTTAAGCATGGATTTGAAGGTAAACCTTCTACATCGCATTGATTTGAAGCTAAATCATGAGTTTCGCATGGATTAGAAGATAACTCGTTTGTTTCGCCTACATTTGAAGCTATATCATTTATATCGCAAGTATTTGAAGCTAAATCATTTGTGTTGCATGGATTTGAAGCTCATCCTTCTACTTCGCATTGATTTGAAGCTAAATCAAGTTTATCGCATGGATTTTGAAGCTAACTCGTTTGATCGTCTGCATTTGAAGCTATATCACGTATATCCCAAGTGTTTGAAGCTAAATCATTTGTTAAGCATGGATTTGAAGGTAAACCTTCTACATCGCATTGATTTGAAGCTAAATCATGAGTTTCGCATGGATTACAAGCTAACACGTTTGTTTCGCCTGCATTTGAAGCTATATCATTTATATCGCAAGTATTTGAAGCTAAATCATTTGTTAAGCATGGATTTGAAGGAAAACCTTCTACATTGCATTGATTTGAAGCTAAATCAAGTTTATCGCATGAATTTTGAAGCTAACTCGTTTGATCGTCTGCATTTGAAGCCATATCACTTATATCCCAAGTGTTTGTAGCTAAATCATTTGTGTTGCATGGATTTGAAGCTAATCCTTCTACTTCGCATTGATTTGAAGCTAAATCAAGTTTATCGCATGGATTTTGAAGCTAACTCGTTTGATCGTCTGCATTTCAAGCTATATCACTTATATCCCAAGTGTTTGAAGCTAAATTATTTGTTAAGCGTGGATTTGAAGGTAAACCTTCTACATCGCATTGATTTGAAGCTAAATCATGAGTTTCGCATGGATTAGAAGCTAACTCGTTTGTTTCGCCTGCATTTGAAGCTATATCATTTATATCGCAAGTATTTGAAGCTAAATCATTTGTGTTCCACGGATTTGAAGCTAATCCTTCTACTTCGCATTGATTTGAAGCTAAATCAAGTTTATCGCATGGATTTTGAAGCTAACTCGTTTGATCGTCTGCATTTGAAGCTATATCACGTATATCCCAAATGTTTGAAGCTAAATCATTTGTTAAGCATGGATTTGAAGGTGAACCTTCTACATCGCATTGATTTGAAGCTAAATCATGAGTTTCGCATGGATTACAAGCTAACACGTTTGTTTCGCCTGCATTTGAAGCTATATCATTTATATCGCAAGTATTTGAAGCTAAATCATTTGTTAAGCATGGATTTGAAGGTAAACCTTCTACATCGCATTGATTTGAAGCTAAATCAAGTTTATCGCATGGATTTTGAAGCTAACTCGTTTGATCGTCTGCATTTGAAGCCATATCACTTATATCCCAAGTGTTTGAAGCTAAATCATTTTTTAAGCATGGATTCGAAGGTAAACCTTCTACATCGCATTGATTTGAAACTAAATCATGTGTTTCGCATAGATATGAAGCTAACTCGTTTGTTTCGTCTGCATTTGAATCTGTATCATTTATACCGCAAGTATCTGAAACTAAATCATTTGTTTCGCATGGATTTGAAGCTAATCCTTCTACTTCGCATTGATTTGAAGCTAAATCAAGTTTATCGGATGGATTTTGAAGCTAACTCGTTTGATCGTCTGCATTTGAAGCTATATCACGTATATCCCAAGTGTTTGAAGCTAAATCATTTGTTAAGCATGGATTTGAAGGTAAACCTTCTACATCGCATTGATTTGATGCTAAGTCATGAGTTTCGCATGGATTACAAGCTAACTCGTTTGTTTCGCCTGCATTTGAAGCTATATCACGTATATCCCAAGTGTTTGAAGCTAAATCATTTGTTAAGCATGGATTTGAAGGTAAACCTTCTACATCGCATTGATTTGAAGCTAAATCATGAGTTTCGCATGGATTAGAAGCTAACACGTTTGTTTCGCCTGCATTTGAAGCTATATCATTTATATCGCAAGTATTTGAAGCTAAATCATTTGTGTTGCATGGATTTTAAGCTAATCCTTCTACTTCGCATTGATTTGAAGCTGAATCAAGTTTATCGCATGGATTTTGAAGCTAACTCGTTTGATCGTCTGCATTTGAAGCTATATCACGTATATCCCAAGTGTTTGAAGCTAAATCATTTGTTAAGCATGGATTTGAAGGTAAACCTTCTACATCGCATTGATTTGAAACTAAATCATGAGTTTCGCATGGATTACAATCTAACACGTTTGTTTCGCCTGCATTTGAAGCTATATCATTTATATCGCAAGTATTTGAAGCTAAATCATTTGTTAAGCATGGATTTGAAGGTAAACCTTCTACATCGCATTGATTTGAAGCTAAATCAAGTTTATCGCATGGAGTTTGAAGCTAACTCGTTTGATCGTCTGCATTTGAAGCCATATCACTTATATCCCAAGTGTTTTAAGCTAAATCATTTTTTAAGCATGGATTTGAGGGTAAACCTTCTACATCGCATTGATTTGAAGCTAAATCATGTGTTTCGCATAGATATGAAGCTAACTCGTTTGATCGTCTGCATTTGAAGCTATATCACTTATATCGCAAATGTCTGAAGCTAAACCACTTTTTTCGCGTGGACTTGAAGCTAACTCGTTTGATCGTCTGCATTTGAAGCTATATCACTTATATCCCAAGTGTCTGAAGCTAAATCATTTGTGTTGCATGGATTTGAAGCTAATCCTTCTACTTCGCATTGATTTGAAGCTAAATCAAGTTTATCGCATGGATTTTGAAGCTAATTCGTTTGATCGTCTGCATTTGAAGCTATATCACGTATATCCCAAGTGTTTGAAGCTAAATCATTTGTTAAGCACGGATTTGAAGGTAAACCTTCTACATCGCATTGATTTGAAGCTAAATCAAGTTTATCGCATGGATTTTGAAGCTAACTCGTTTGATCGTCTGCATTTGAAGCTATATCACGTATATCCCAAGTGTTTGAAGCTAAATCAATTGTTAAGCATGGATTTGAAGGTAAACCTTCTACATCGCATTGATTTGAAGCTAAATCATGAGTTTCGCATGGATTACAAGCTAACACGTTTGTTTCGCCTGCATTTGAAGCTATATCACTTATATCGCAAGTATTTGAAGCTAAATCATTTGTTAAGCATGGATTTGAAGGTAAACCTTCTACATCGCATCGATTTGAAGCTAAATCAAGTTTATCGCATGGATTTTGAAGCTTACTCGTTTGATCGTCTGCATTTCAATCTATATCACTTATATACGAACTGTTTGAAGCTAAATCATTTGTTGCGCATGGATTTGAAGGTGAACCTTCTACATCGCATTGATTTGAAGCTAAATCATGAGTTTCGCATGGATTAGATGCTAACTCGTTTGTTTCGCCTGCATTTGAAGCTATATCATTTACATCGCAAATATTTGAAGCTAAATCATTTGTTAAGCATGGATTTGAAGGTAAACCTTCTACATCGCATTGATTTGAAGCTAAATCATGTGTTTCGCATAGATATGAGGCTAACTCGTTTGATCGTCTGCATTGAAGCTATATCACTTATATCCCAAGTGTTTGATGCTAAAATATTTGTTAAGCATGGATTTGAAGGTAAACTTTCTACATCTCATTGATTTGAAGCTAAATCATGAGATTCGCATGGATTAGAAGATATCTCGTTTGTTTCTTCTGCATTTGAAGCTATACCACTTATATCCCAAGTGTCTGAAGCTAAATCATTTGTTGTGCATGGATTTGAAGGTAAACCTTCTACATCGCATTGATTTGAAGCTAAATCATGAGTTTCGCATGGATTAGAAGATAACTCGTTTGTTTCATCTGCATTTGAAGCTATATCATTTATATCGCAAGTATTTGAAGCTAAATCATTTGTTAAGCATGGATTTGAAGGTAAACCTTCTACATCGCATTGATTTTCAGCTAAATCAAGTGCATGGCATGGATTTGAAGATAACTCGATTGTTTCTTCTGCATTTGAAACTATATCATTTATATCGCAAGTATTTGAAGCTAAATCATTTGTTAAGCATGGATTTGAAGGTAAACCTTCTACATCGCATTGATTTTCAGCTAAATCAAGTGCATGGCAATGATTTGAAGATAACTCGTTTGTTTCTTCTGCATTTGAAACTATATCACTTATATCGCAAATGTCTGAAGCTAAGTCACTTGTTTCGCGTGGACTTGAAGCTAACTCGTTTGATCGTCTGCATTTGAAGCTATATCACATATATCCCAAGTGTCTGAAGCTAAATCATTTGTGTTGCATGGATTTGAAGCTAATCCTTCTACTTCGCATTGATTTGAAGCTAAATCAAGTTTATCGCATGGATTTTGAAGCTACCTCGTTTGATCTTCTGCATTGAAGCTATAACACATATATCCCAAGTGTTTGATGCTAAATTATTTGTTAAGCACGGATTTGAAGGTAAACCTTCTACATCGCATTGATTTGAAGCTAAATCATGAGTTTCGCATGGATTAGAAGATAACTCGTTTGTTTCTTCTGCATTTGAAGCTATATCACTTATATCGCAAGTGTCTGAAGCTAAATCACTTGTTTCGCATGGACTTGAAGCTAACTCGTTTGATCGTCTGCATTTGAAGCTATATCACTTATATCCCAAGTGTCTGAAGCTAAATCATTTGTTGTGCATGGATTTGAAGGTAAACCTTATACACCGCATTGATTTGAAGCTAAATCATGAGTTTCGCATGGGTTAGAAGATAACTCGTTTGTTTCTTCTGCATTTGAAACTATATCATTTATATCGCAAGTATTTGAAGCTAAATCATTTGTTAAGCATGGATTTGAAGGTAAACCTTCTACATCGCATTGATTTTCAGCTAAATCAAGTGCATGGCAATGATTTGAAGATAACTCGTTTGTTTCTTCTGCATTTGAAACTATATCACTTATATCGCAAATGTCTGAAGCTAAGTCACTTGTTTCGCGTGGACTTGAAGCTAACTCGTTTGATCGTCTGCATTTGAAGCTGTATCATTTATACCGCAAGTATTTGAATCTAAATCATTTGTTTCGCATGGATTTGAAGCTAAGCCTACTACTTCGCATTGATTTGAAGCTAAATCAAGTTTATCGCATGGATTTTGAAGCTAACTCGTTTGATCGTCTGCATTTGAAGCCATATCACTTATATCCCAAGTGTTTGAAGCTAAATCATTTTTTAAGCATGGATTCGAAGGTAAACCTTCTACATCGCATTGATTTGAAACTAAATCATGTGTTTCGCATAGATATGAAGCTAACTCGTTTGTTTCGTCTGCATTTGAATCTGTATCACTTATACCGCAAGTATCTGAAACTAAATCATTTGTTTCGCATGGATTTGAAGCTAATCCTTCTACTTCGCATTGATTTGAAGCTAAATCAAGTTTATCGGATGGATTTTGAAGCTAACTCGTTTGATCGTCTGCATTTGAAGCTATATCACGTATATCCCAAGTGTTTGAAGCTAAATCATTTGTTAAGCATGGATTTGAAGGTAAACCTTCTACATCGCATTGATTTGATGCTAAGTCATGAGTTTCGCATGGATTACAAGCTAACTCGTTTGTTTCGCCTGCATTTGAAGCTATATCACGTATATCCCAAGTGTTTGAAGCTAAATCATTTGTTAAGCATGGATTTGAAGGTAAACCTTCTACATCGCATTGATTTGAAGCTAAATCATGAGTTTCGCATGGATTAGAAGCTAACACGTTTGTTTCGCCTGCATTTGAAGCTATATCATTTATATCGCAAGTATTTGAAGCTAAATCATTTGTGTTGCATGGATTTTAAGCTAATCCTTCTACTTCGCATTGATTTGAAGCTGAATCAAGTTTATCGCATGGATTTTGAAGCTAACTCGTTTGATCGTCTGCATTTGAAGCTATATCACGTATATCCCAAGTGTTTGAAGCTAAATCATTTGTTAAGCATGGATTTGAAGGTAAACCTTCTACATCGCATTGATTTGAAACTAAATCATGAGTTTCGCATGGATTACAATCTAACACGTTTGTTTCGCCTGCATTTGAAGCTATATCATTTATATCGCAAGTATTTGAAGCTAAATCATTTGTTAAGCATGGATTTGAAGGTAAACCTTCTACATCGCATTGATTTGAAGCTAAATCAAGTTTATCGCATGGAGTTTGAAGCTAACTCGTTTGATCGTCTGCATTTGAAGCCATATCACTTATATCCCAAGTGTTTTAAGCTAAATCATTTTTTAAGCATGGATTTGAGGGTAAACCTTCTACATCGCATTGATTTGAAGCTAAATCATGTGTTTCGCATAGATATGAAGCTAACTCGTTTGATCGTCTGCATTTGAACCTATATCACTTATATCGCAAATGTCTGAAGCTAAACCACTTTTTTCGCGTGGACTTGAAGCTAACTCGTTTGATCGTCTGCATTTGAAGCTATATCACTTATATCCCAAGTGTCTGAAGCTAAATCATTTGTGTTGCATGGATTTGAAGCTAATCCTTCTACTTCGCATTGATTTGAAGCTAAATCAAGTTTATCGCATGGATTTTGAAGCTAATTCGTTTGATCGTCTGCATTTGAAGCTATATCACGTATATCCCAAGTGTTTGAAGCTAAATCATTTGTTAAGCACGGATTTGAAGGTAAACCTTCTACATCGCATTGATTTGAAGCTAAATCAAGTTTATCGCATGGATTTTGAAGCTAACTCGTTTGATCGTCTGCATTTGAAGCTATATCACGTATATCCCAAGTGTTTGAAGCTAAATCAATTGTTAAGCATGGATTTGAAGGTAAACCTTCTACATCGCATTGATTTGAAGCTAAATCATGAGTTTCGCATGGATTACAATCTAACACGTTTGTTTCGCCTGCATTTGAAGCTATATCACGTATATCCCAAGTGTTTGAAGCTAAATCATTTGTTCAGCATGGATTTGAAGGTAAACCTTCTACATCGCATTTATTTGAAGCTAAATCATGAGTTTCGCATGGATTAGAAGCTAACTCGTTTGTTTCGCCTACATTTGAAGCTATATCATTTATATCGCAAGTATTTGAAGCTAAATCATTTGTGTTGCATGGATTTGAAGCTCACCCTACTACTTCGTATTGATTTGAAGCTAAATCAAGTTTATCGCATGGATTTTGAGGCTAACTCGTTTGATCTTCTGCATTTGAAGCTATATCACTTATATCCCAATTGTTTGAAGCTAAATTATTTGTTAAGCATGGATTTGAAGGTAAACCTTCTACATCGCATTGATTTGAAGCTAAATCATGAGTTTCGCATGGATTACAAGCTAACACGTTTGTTTCGCCTGCATTTGAAGCTATATCACTTATATCGCAAGTATTTGAAGCTAAATCATTTGTTAAGCATGGATTTGAAGGTAAACCTTCTACATCGCATCGATTTGAAGCTAAATCAAGTTTATCGCATGGATTTTGAAGCTTACTCGTTTGATCGTCTGCATTTCAATCTATATCACTTATATACGAACTGTTTGAAGCTAAATCATTTGTTGCGCATGGATTTGAAGGTGAACCTTCTACATCGCATTGATTTGAAGCTAAATCATGAGTTTCGCATGGATTAGATGCTAACTCGTTTGTTTCGCCTGCATTTGAAGCTATATCATTTACATCGCAAGTATTTGAAGCTAAATCATTTGTTAAGCATGGATTTGAAGGTAAACCTTCTACATCGCATTGATTTGAAGCTAAATCATGTGTTTCGCATAGATATGAGGCTAACTCGTTTGATCGTCTGCATTGAAGCTATATCACTTATATCCCAAGTGTTTGATGCTAAAATATTTGTTAAGCATGGATTTGAAGGTAAACTTTCTACATCTCATTGATTTGAAGCTAAATCATGAGATTCGCATGGATTAGAAGATATCTCGTTTGTTTCTTCTGCATTTGAAGCTATATCACTTATATCGCAAGTGTCTGAAGCTAAATCACTTGTTTCGCATGGACTTGAAGCTAACTCGTTTGATCGTCTGCATTTGAAGCTATATCACTTATATCCCAAGTGTCTGAAGCTAAATCATTTGTTGTGCATGGATTTGAAGGCAAACCTTCTACATCGCATTGATTTGAAGCTAAATCATGAGTTTCGCATGGATTAGAAGATAACTCGTTTGTTTTATCTGCATTTGAAGCTATATCATTTATATCGCAAGTATTTGAAGCTAAATCATTTGTTAAGCATGGATTTGAAGGTAAACCTTCTACATCGCATTGATTTTCAGCTAAATCAAGTGCATGGCATGGATTTGAAGATAACTCGATTGTTTCTTCTGCATTTGAAACTATATCATTTATATCGCAAGTATTTGAAGCTAAATCATTTGTTAAGCATGGATTTGAAGGTAAACCTTCTACATCGCATTGATTTTCAGCTAAATCAAGTGCATGGCAATGGTTTGAAGATAACTCGTTTGTTTCTTCTGCATTTGAAACTATATCACTTATATCGCAAATGTCTGAAGCTAAGTCACTTGTTTCGCGTGGACTTGAAGCTAACTCGTTTGATCGTCTGCATTTGAAGCTATATCACATATATCCCAAGTGTCTGAAGCTAAATCATTTGTGTTGCATGGATTTGAAGCTAATCCTTCTACTTCGCATTGATTTGAAGCTAAATCAAGTTTATCGCATGGATTTTGAAGCTACCTCGTTTGATCTTCTGCATTGAAGCTATAACACATATATCCCAAGTGTTTGATGCTAAATTATTTGTTAAGCACGGATTTGAAGGTAAACCTTCTACATCGCATTGATTTGAAGCTAAATCATGAGTTTCGCATGGATTAGAAGATAACTCGTTTGTTCCTTCTGCATTTGAAGCTATATCACTTATATCGCAAGTGTCTGAAGCTAAATCACTTGTTTCGCATGGACTTGAAGCTAACTCGTTTGATCGTCTGCATTTGAAGCTATATCACTTATATCCCAAGTGTCTGAAGCTAAATCATTTGTTGTGCATGGATTTGAAGGTAAACCTTCTACACCGCATTGATTTGAAGCTAAATCATGAGTTTCGCATGGGTTAGAAGATAACTCGTTTGTTTCTTCTGCATTTGAAACTATATCATTTATATCGCAAGTATTTGAAGCTAAATCATTTGTTAAGCATGGATTTGAAGGTAAACCTTCTACATCGCATTGATTTTCAGCTAAATCAAGTGCATGGCAATGATTTGAAGATAACTCGTTTGTTTCTTCT
This sequence comes from Megalopta genalis, assembly GCF_051020955.1. Taxonomy (NCBI): domain Eukaryota; kingdom Metazoa; phylum Arthropoda; class Insecta; order Hymenoptera; family Halictidae; genus Megalopta; species Megalopta genalis. Next base: position 23,247 of record NW_027476960.1, on the reverse strand, counting down.
GCATTTGAAACTATATCACTTATATCGCAAATGTCTGAAGCTAAGTCACTTGTTTCGCGTGGACTTGAAGCTAACTCGTTTGATCGTCTGCATTTGAAGCTGTATCATTTATACCGCAAGTATTTGAATCTAAATCATTTGTTTCGCATGGATTTGAAGCTAAGCCTACTACTTCGCATTGATTTGAAGCTAAATCAAGTTTATCGCATGGATTTTGAAGCTAACTCGTTTGATCGTCTGCATTTCAAGCTATATCACTTATATCCCAAGTGTTTGAAGCTAAATCATTTGTTGCGCATGGAATTGAAGGTGAACCTTCCACATCGCATTGATTTGAAGCTAAATCATGAGTTTCGCATGGATTAGAACTAACTCGTCTGCTTCGCCTGCATTTGAAGCTATATCATTTATATCGCAAGTATTTGAAGCTAAATCATTTGTGTTGCATGGATTTGAAGCTCATCCTTCTACTTCGCATTCATTTGAAGCTAAATCAAGTTTATCGCATGGATTTTGAGGCTAACTCGTTTGATCGTCTGTATTTGAAGCTATATCACTTATATCCCAAGTGTTTGAAGCTAAATTATTTGTTAAGCATGGATTTAAAGGTAAACCTTCTACATCGCATTGATTTGTAGCTAAACCATGAGTTTCGCATGGATTAGAAGCTAACCCGTGTGTTTCGCCTGCATTTGAAGCTATATCATTTATATCGCAAGTATTTGAAGCTAAATCATCTTTGTTGCATGGATTTGAAGCTCATCCTTCTACTTCGCATTGATTTGAATCTAAATCAAATTTATCGCGTGGATTATGAAGCTAACTCGTTTGATCGTCTGCATTTGAAGCTGTACCACTTATATCCCAAGTGTTTGAAGCTAAATCATGTGTTTCGCTTGGATTTGAGGCTAATCCTTCTACATCGCATTGATTTGAAGCTAAATCATGTGTTTCGCATTTATTTGAAGCTAACTCGTTTGTTTCGTCTGCATTTGAAGCTATATCACTTATATCACGAGTATTTGAATCTAAATCATTTGTTTCTCATGGATTTGAAGCTAAGCCTTCTACCTCGTATTGATTTGAGACTAAATCATGTGTTTCGCATGGATTTGAAGCTAACTCGTTTATTTCGCCTTCAGTTGAATCTATATCACTTATATCGCAAGTATCTGATGTTAAATCATTTGCTTCGCATGGATTTGAAGCTAAACTTTCTACATCGCACTGATTTGACTCTAAATCATGTGTTTCGCTTGGATTTGAATCTATACCTTCTACTTCGCATTGATTTGAAGCTAAATCATGTGCATCGTATGGATTTTGAAGCTAACTCGTTTTTTTTGCCTCCAGTTGAATCTATATCACTCATATCGCAATTATTTGAAGCTAAATCTTTGGTTCCGCATGGATTTGAAGCTAAATCTTTGGTTCCGCATGGAATTGAAGCTAAATCTTTGGTTCCGCATGGATTTGAAGGTAAACCTTCTACATCGCATTCATTTGAAGCTAAATCATGTGTTTCGCTTGTATTTGAAGCGAACTCGTTTGTTTGGCCTGCGTTTGAAGCTATATCATTTACATCGCAGGTATCAGAAGCTTAACGATTTGCTTCGCATGGTTTTGAGGCTAAACTTTCTTCATCGTATTAATTTGAAGCTAAATCATGTGTATCGCTTGGATTTGAAGCTGTCTCTTTTGTTTCGCCTGCAGTTGAATCTATATCACTTATATCGCAAGTATTTGAAGCTAAATCAATTGATCCGCATGGATTTGAAGCTGAGCCTTCAACATCACTTTGGTTTGAAGCTAAATCATGTGTATCGCACGGATTTTTAAGCTAACTCGTTAGTTTCGTCTGCATTTGAAACTATATCACTTATATCGCAAGTGTTTGAATCTATATCATTTGTTTCGCATGGATTTGAAGCTGAACCTTCTACATCGCATTGATTTGATGCTAAATCATGTGTTCCGCTTGGATTTGAAGCTAAACCTTCTATTTCGCATGGATGTGAAGCAAAACCTTCTACATCGCATTGATTTGAAGCTAAATCATGTGTTTCGCTTGTGCTTGAAGCTACACCTTCTACATCGCATTGATTTGAAGCTAAGTGATGTGTATCGCACGGATTTTTAAGCTAACTCGTTAGTTTCGTCTGCATTTGAAACTATATCACTTATATCGCAAGTGTTTGAATCTATATCATTTGTTTCGCATGGTTTTGAAGCTCAACCATCTACATCGCATTGATTTGAAGCTAAATCATGTGTTTCGCTTGGATTTGAGGCTAATCCTTCTACATCCCATTGATTTGAATCTAAATCATGTGTTTCGCATTTATTTGAAGCTAACTCGTTTGTTTCGTCTGCATTTGAAGCTATATCACTTATATCACGAGTATTTGAATCTAAATCATTTGTTTCTCATGGATTTGAAGCTAAGCCTTCTACCTCGTATTGATTTGAGACCAAATTATGTGTTTCGCATGGAGTTGAAGCTAGCTCGTTTGTTTCGTCTGCAATTGAAACTATATCACTTACATCGCAAGTATCTGAAGCTAGATCAATTGTTTCGCATAGATTTTGAACTCAACTCGTTTGATTCGTCTGCATTTGATGTTATATCACTCATATCGCAATTATTTGAAGCTAAATCTTTTGTTCCGCATGGATTTGAAGCTAAATCTTTGGTTTCGCATGGAATTGAAGCTAAATCTTTGGTTCCGCATGGATTTGAAGCTAAACCTTCTACATCGCATTCATTTGAAGCTAAATCATGTGTTTCGCTTGGATTTGAAGCTGTCTCTTTTGTTTCGCCTGCAGTTGAATCTATATCACTTATATCGCAAGTATTTGAAGCTAAATCAATTGATCCGCATGGATTTGAAGCTGAGCCTTCAACATCGCTTTGATTTGAAGCTAAATCATGTGTATCGCACGGATTTTTAAGCTAACTCGTTAGTTTCGTCTGCATTTGAAACTATATCACTTATATCGCAAGTGTTTGAATCTATATCATTTGTTTCGCATGGATTTGAAGCTCAACCTTCTACATCGCATTGATTTGAAGCTTAATCATGTGTTTCGCTTGGATTTGAAGATAAACCTTCTATTTCGCATGGATGTGAAGCAAAACCTTCTACATCGCATTGATTTGAAGCTAAATCATGTGTTTCGCTTGGACTTGAAGCTACACCTTCTACATCGCATTGATTTGAAGCTAAATCATGTGTATCGCACGGATTTTATGCTAACTCGTTAGTTTCGTCTGCATTTGAAGCTATATCATTTATATCGCAAGTATTTGAAGCTAAATCATTTGTGTTGCATGGATTTGAAGCTCATCCTTCTACTTCGCATTGATTTGAAGCTAAATCAAGTTTATCGCATGGATGTTGAAGCTAACTCGTTTGATCGTCTGCATTTGAAGCTATATCACGTATATCCCAAGTGTTTGAAGCTAAATTATTTGTTAAGCATGGATTTGAAGGTAAACCTTCTACATCGCATTGATTTGAAGCTAAATCATGAGTTTCGCATGGATTAGAAGCTAACTCGTTTGTTTCGCCTGCATTTGAATCTATATCATTTATATCGCAAGTATTAGAAGCTAAATCATTTGTGTTCCACGGATTTGAAGCTAATCCTTCTACTTCGCATTGATTTGAAGCTAAATCAAGTTTATCGCATGGATTTTGAAGCTAACTCGTTTGATCGTCTGCATTTGAAGCTATATCACGTGTATCCCAAGTGTTTGAAGCTAAATCATTTCTTAAGCATGGATTTGAAGGTAAACCTTCTACATCGCATTGATTTGAAGCTAAATCATGAGTTTCGCATGGATTAGAAGCTAACACGTTTCTTTCGCCTGCATTTGAAGCTATATCATTTATATCGCAAGTATTTGAAGCTAAATCATTTGTTAAGCATGGATTTGAAGCTAATCCTTCTACTTCGCATTGATTTGAAGCTAAATCAAGTTTATCGCATGGATTTTGAAGCTAACTCGTTTGATCGTCTGCATTTAAAGCTTTTTCATTTATATCCCAAGTGTTTGAAGCTAAATCATTTGTTAAGCATGGATTTGAAGGTAAACCTTCTACATCGCATTGATTTGAAGCTAAATCATGAGTTTCGCATGGATTACAAGCTAACACGTTTGTTTCGCCTGCATTTGAAGCTATATCATTTATATCGCAAGTATTTGAAGCTAAATCATTTGTTAAGCATGGATTTGAAGGTAAACCTTCTACATCGCATTGATTTGAAGCTAAATCAAGTTTATCGCATGGATTTTGAGGCTAACTCGTTTGATCGTATGCATTTGAAGCTATATCACTTATATCCCAAGTGTTGGAAGCTAAATTATTTGTTAAGCATGGATTTGAAGGTAAACCTTCTACATCGCATTGATTTGAAGCTAAATCATGAGTTTCGCATGGATTAGAAGATAACTCGTTTGTTTCGCCTACATTTGAAGCTATATCATTTATATCGCAAGTATTTGAAGCTAAATCATTTGTGTTGCATGGATTTGAAGCTCATCCTTCTACTTCGCATTGATTTGAAGCTAAATCAAGTTTATCGCATGGATTTTGAAGCTAACTCGTTTGATCGTCTGCATTTGAAGCTATATCACTTATATCCCAAGTGTCTGAAGCTAAATCATTTGTTGTGCATGGATTTGAAGGTAAACCTTCTACATCGCATTGATTTGAAGCTAAATCATGAGTTTCGCATGGATTACAAGCTAACACGTTTGTTTCGCCTGCATTTGAAGCTATATCATTTATATCGCAAGTATTTGAAGCTAAATCATTTGTTAAGCATGGATTTGAAGGAAAACCTTCTACATCGCATTGATTTGAAGCTAAATCAAGTTTATCGCATGAATTTTGAAGCTAACTCGTTTGATCGTCTGCATTTGAAGCCATATCACTTATATCCCAAGTGTTTGAAGCTAAATCATTTGTGTTGCATGGATTTGAAGCTAATCCTTCTACTTCGCATTGATTTCAAGCTAAATCAAGTTTATCGCATGGATTTTGAAGCTAACTCGTTTGATCGTCTGCATTTCAAGCTATATCACTTATATCCCAAGTGTTTGAAGCTAAATTATTTGTTAAGCGTGGATTTGAAGGTAAACCTTCTACATCGCATTGATTTGAAGCTAAATCATGAGTTTCGCATGGATTAGAAGCTAACTCGTTTGTTTCGCCTGCATTTGAAGCTATATCATTTATATCGCAAGTATTTGAAGCTAAATCATTTGTGTTCCACGGATTTGAAGCTAATCCTTCTACTTCGCATTGATTTGAAGCTAAATCAAGTTTATCGCATGGATTTTGAAGCTAACTCGTTTGATCGTCTGCATTTGAAGCTATATCACGTATATCCCAAATGTTTGAAGCTAAATCATTTGTTAAGCATGGATTTGAAGGTAAACCTTCTACATCGCATTGATTTGAAGCTAAATCATGAGTTTCGCATGGATTACAAGCTAACACGTTTGTTTCGCCTGCATTTGAAGCTATATCATTTATATCGCAAGTATTTGAAGCTAAATCATTTGTTAAGCATGGATTTGAAGGTAAACCTTCTACATCGCATTGATTTGAAGCTAAATCAAGTTTATCGCATGGATTTTGAAGCTAACTCGTTTGATCGTCTGCATTTGAAGCTATATCACTTATATCCCAAGTGTCTGAAGCTAAATCATTTGTTGTGCATGGATTTGAAGGTAAACCTTCTACATCGCATTGATTTGAAGCTAAATCAAGTTTATCGCATGGATTTTGAAGCTACCTCGTTTGATCTTCTGCATTGAAGCTATAACACTTATATCCCAAGTGTTTGATGCTAAATTATTTGTTAAGCATGGATTTGAAGGTAAACCTTCTACATCGCATTGATTTTCAGCTAAATCAAGTGCATGGCATGGATTTGAAGATAACTCGTTTGTTTCTTCTGCATTTGAAACTATATCATTTATATCGCAAGTATTTGAAGCTAAATCATTTGTTAAGCATGGATTTGAAGGTAAACCTTCTACATCGCATTGATTTTCAGCTAAATCAAGTGCATGGCAATGATTTGAAGATAACTCGTTTGTTTCTTCTGCATTTGAAACTATATCACTTATATCGCAAATGTCTGAAGCTAAGTCACTTGTTTCGCGTGGACTTGAAGCTAACTCGTTTGATCGTCTGCATTTGAAGCTATATCACATATATCCCAAGTGTCTGAAGCTAAATCATTTGTGTTGCATGGATTTGAAGCTAATCCTTCTACTTCGCATTGATTTGAAGCTAAATCAAGTTTATCGCATGGATTTTGAAGCTACCTCGTTTGATCTTCTGCATTGAAGCTATAACACTTATATCCCAAGTGTTTGATGCTAAATTATTTGTTAAGCATGGATTTGAAGGTAAACCTTCTACATCGCATTGATTTGAAGCTAAATCATGAGTTTCGCATGGATTAGAAGATAACTCGTTTGTTTCTTCTGCATTTGAAGCTATATCACTTATATCGCAAGTGTCTGAAGCTAAATCACTTGTTTCGCGTGGACTTGAAGCTAACTCGTTTGATCGTCTGCATTTCAAGCTATATCACTTATATCCCAAGTGTCTGAAGCTAAATCATTTGTTGTGCATGGATTTGAAGGTAAACCTTCTACATCGCATTGATTTGAAGCTAAATCAAGTTTATCGCATGGATTTTGAAGCTAACTCGGTTGATCGTCTGCATTTGAAGCTATATCACTTATATCGCAAGTGTCTGAAGCTAAATCACTTGTTTCGCGTGGACTTGAAGCTAACTCGTTTGATCGTCTGCATTTCAAGCTATATCACTTATATCCCAAGTGTTTGAAGCTAAATTATTTGTTAAGCATGGATTTGAAGGTAAACCTTCTACATCGCATTGATTTGAAGCTAAATCAAGTTTATCGCATGGATTTTGAAGCTAACTCGTTTGATCGTCTGCATTTGAAGCCATATCACTTATATCCCAAGTGTTTGAAGCTAAATCATTTTTTAAGCATGGATTTGAAGGTAAACCTTCTACATCGCATTGATTTGAAACTAAATCATGTGTTTCGCATAGATATGAAGCTAACTCGTTTGTTTCGTCTGCATTTGAATCTGTATCATTTATACCGCAAGTATCTGAAACTAAATCATTTGTTTCGCATGGATTTGAAGCTAATCCTTCTACTTCGCATTGATTTGAAGCTAAATCAAGTTTATCGGATGGATTTTGAAGCTAACTCGTTTGATCGTCTGCATTTGAAGCTATATCACGTATATCCCAAGTGTTTGAAGCTAAATCATTTGTTAAGCATGGATTTGAAGGTAAACCTTCTACATCGCATTGATTTGATGCTAAGTCATGAGTTTCGCATGGATTACAAGCTAACTCGTTTGTTTCGCCTGCATTTGAAGCTATATCACGTATATCCCAAGTGTTTGAAGCTAAATCATTTGTTAAGCATGGATTTGAAGGTAAACTTTCTACATCGCATTGATTTGAAGCTAAATCATGAGTTTCGCATGGATTAGAAGCTAACACGTTTGTTTCGCCTGCATTTGAAGCTATATCATTTATATCGCAAGTATTTGAAGCTAAATCATTTGTGTTGCGTGGATTTGAAACTCATCCTTCTACTTCGCATTGATTTCAAGCTAAATCAAGTTTATCGCATGGATTTTGAGGCTAACTCGTTTGATCGTTTGCATTTGAAGCTATATCACTTATATCCCAAGTGTTTGAAGCTAAATTATTTGTTAAGCATGGATTTGAAGGTAAACCTTCTACATCGCATTTATTTGAAGCTAAATCATGAGTTTCGCATGGATTAGAAGCTAACTCGTTTGTTTCGCCTACATTTGAAGCTATATCATTTATATCGCAAGTATTTGAAGCTAAATCATTTGTGTTGCATGGATTTGAAGCTCACCCTACTACTTCGCATTGATTTGAAGCTAAATCAAGTTTATCGCATGGATTTTGAGGCTAACTCGTTTGATCTTCTGCATTTGAAGCTATATCACTTATATCCCAATTGTTTGAAGCTAAATTATTTGTTAAGCATGGATTTGAAGGTAAACCTTCTACATCGCATTGATTTGAAGCTAAATCATGAGTTTCGCATGGATTACAAGCTAACACGTTTGTTTCGCCTGCATTTGAAGCTATATCACTTATATCGCAAGTATTTGAAGCTAAATCATTTGTTAAGCATGGATTTGAAGGTAAACCTTCTACATCGCATCGATTTGAAGCTAAATCAAGTTTATCGCATGGATTTTGAAGCTTACTCGTTTGATCGTCTGCATTTCAATCTATATCACTTATATACGAACTGTTTGAAGCCACATCATTTGTTGCGCATGGATTTGAAGGTGAACCTTCTACATCGCATTGATTTGAAGCTAAATCATGAGTTTCGCATGGATTAGATGCTAACTCGTTTGTTTCGCCTGCATTTGAAGCTATATCATTTACATCGCAAGTATTTGAAGCTAAATCATTTGTTAAGCATGGATTTGAAGGTAAACCTTCTACATCGCATTGATTTGAAGCTAAATCATGTGTTTCGCATAGATATGAAGCTAACTCGTTTGATCGTCTGCATTGAAGCTATATCACTTATATCCCAAGTGTTTGATGCTAAAATATTTGTTAAGCATGGATTTGAAGGTAAACTTTCTACATCTCATTGATTTGAAGCTAAATCATGAGATTCGCATGGATTAGAAGATAACTCGTTTGTTTCTTCTGCATTTGAAGCTATATCACTTATATCGCAAGTGTCTGAAGCTAAATCACTTGTTTCGCATGGACTTGAAGCTAACTCGTTTGATCGTCTGCATTTGAAGCTATATCATTTACATCGCAAGTATTTGAAGCTAAATCATTTGTTAAGCATGGATTTGAAGGTAAACCTTCTACATCGCATTGATTTGAAGCTAAATCATGTGTTTCGCATAGATATGAGGCTAACTCGTCTGTTTCTTCTGCATTTGAAGCTATATCATTTATATCGCAAGTATTTGAAGCTAAATCATTTGTTAAGCATGGATTTGAAGGTAAACCTTCTACATCGCATTGATTTTCAGCTAAATCAAGTGCATGGCATGGATTTGAAGATAACTCGATTGTTTCTTCTGCATTTGTAACTATATCATTTATATCGCAAGTATTTGAAGCTAAATCGTTTGTTAAGCATGGATTTGAAGGTAAACCTTCTACATCGCATTGATTTTCAGCTAAATCAAGTGCATGGCAATGATTTGAAGATAACTCGTTTGTTTCTTCTGCATTTGAAACTATATCACTTATATCGCAAATGTCTGAAGCTAAGTCACTTGTTTCGCGTGGACTTGAAGCTAACTCGTTTGATCGTCTGCATTTGAAGCTATATCACATATATCCCAAGTGTCTGAAGCTAAATCATTTGTGTTGCATGGATTTGAAGCTAATCCTTCTACTTCGCATTGATTTGAAGCTAAATCAAGTTTATCGCATGGATTTTGAAGCTACCTCGTTTGATCTTCTGCATTGAAGCTATAACACTTATATCCCAAGTGTTTGATGCTAAATTATTTGTTAAGCATGGATTTGAAGGTAAACCTTCTACATCGCATTGATTTGAAGCTAAATCATGAGTTTCGCATGGATTAGAAGATAACTCGTTTGTTTCTTCTGCATTTGAAGCTATATCACTTATATCGCAAGTGTCTGAAGCTAAATCACTTGTTTCGCGTGGACTTGAAGCTAACTCGTTTGATCGTCTGCATTTGAAGCTATATCACTTATATCCCAAGTGTCTGAAGCTAAATCATTTGTTGTGCATGGATTTGAAGGTAAACCTTCTACATCGCATTGATTTGAAGCTAAATCAAGTTTATCGCATGGATTTTGAAGCTAACTCGGTTGATCGTCTGCATTTGAAGCTATATCACTTATATCCCAAGTGTCTGAAGCTAAATCATTTGTTGTGCATGGATTTGAAGGTAAACCTTCTACACCGCATTGATTTGAAGCTAAATCATGAGTTTCGCATGGATTAGAAGCTAACACGTTTGATTCGCCTGCATTTGAAGCTATATCATTTATATCGCAAGTATTTGAAGCTAAATCATTTGTTAAGCATGGATTTGAAGGTAAACCTTCTACTTCGCATTGATTTGAAGCTAAATCAAGTTTATCGCATGGATTTTGAAGCTAACTCGTTTGATCGTCTGCATTTGAAGCTATATCACTTATATCCCAAGTGTCTGAAGCTAAATCATTTGTTGTGCATGGATTTGAAGGTAAACCTTCTACATCGCATTGATTTGAAGCTAAATCATAAGTTTCGCATGGATTAGAAGCTAACACGTTTGTTTCGCCTGCATTTGAAGCTATATCATACATATCGCAAGTATTTGAAGCTAAATCATTTGTTAAGCATGGATTTGAAGGTAAACCTTCTACATCGCATTGATTTGAAGCTAAATCAAGTTTATCGCATGGATTTTGAAGCTTACTCGTTTGATCGTCTGCATTTCAATCTATATCACTTATATACGAACTGTTTGAAGCTAAATCATGAGTTTCGCATGAATTAGATGCTAACTCGTTTGTTTCGCCTGCATTTGAAGCTATATCATTTACATCGCAAGTATTTGAAGCTAAATCATTTGTTAAGCATGGATTTGAAGGTAAACCTTCTACATCGCATTGATTTGAAGCTAAATCATGTGTTTCGCATAGATATGAAGCTAACTCGTTTGATCGTCTGCATTGAAGCTATATCACTTATATCCCGAGTGTTTGATGCTAAAATATTTGTTAAGCATGGATTTGAAGGTAAACTTTCTACATCTCATTGATTTGAAGCTAAATCATGAGATTCGCATGGATTAGAAGATAACTCGTTTGTTTCTTCTGCATTTGAAGCTATATCACTTATATCGCAAGTGTCTGAAGCTAAATCACTTGTTTCGCATGGACTTGAAGCTAACTCGTTTGATCGTCTGCATTTGAAGCTATATCACTTATATCCCAAGTGTCTGAAGCTAAATCATTTGTTGTGCATGGATTTGAAGGTAAACCTTCTACACCGCATTGATTTGAAGCTAAATCATGAGTTTCGCATGGGTTAGAAGATAACTCGTTTGTTTCTTCTGCATTTGAAACTATATCATTTATATCGCAAGTATTTGAAGCTAAATCTTTGGTTCCGCATGGATTTGAAGCTAAATCTTTGGTTCCGCATGGAATTGAAGCTAAATCTTTGGTTCCGCATGGATTTGAAGCTAAACCTTCTACATCGCATACATTTGAAGCTAAATCATGTGTTTCGCTTGGATTTGAAGCTGTCTCTTTTGTTTCGCCTGCAGTTGAATCTATATCACTTATATCGCAAGTATTTGAAGCTAAATCAATTGATCCGCATGGATTTGAAGCTGAGCCTTCAACATCGCTTTGATTTGAAGCTAAATCATGTGTATCGCACGGATTTTTAAGCTAACTCGTTAGTTTCGTCTGCATTTGAAACTATATCACTTATATCGCAAGTGTTTGAATCTATATCATTTGTTTCGCATGGATTTGAAGCTCAACCTTCTACATCGCATTGATTTGAAGCTTAATCATGTGTTTCGCTTGGATTTGAAGATAAACCTTCTATTTCGCATGGATGTGAAGCAAAACCTTCTACATCGCATTGATTTGAAGCTAAATCATGTGTTTCGCTTGGACTTGAAGCTACACCTTCTACATCGCATTGATTTGAAGCTAAATCATGTGTATCGCACGGATTTTATGCTAACTCGTTAGTTTCGTCTGCATTTGAAGCTATATCATTTATATCGCAAGTATTTGAAGCTAAATCATTTGTGTTGCATGGATTTGAAGCTCATCCTTCTACTTCGCATTGATTTGAAGCTAAATCAAGTTTATCGCATGGATTTTGAAGCTAACTCGTTTGATCGTCTGCATTTGAAGCTATATCACGTATATCCCAAGTGTTTGAAGCTAAATTATTTGTTAAGCATGGATTTGAAGGTAAACCTTCTACATCGCATTGATTTGAAGCTAAATCATGAGTTTCGCATGGATTAGAAGCTAACTCGTTTGTTTCGCCTGCATTTGAATCTATATCATTTATATCGCAAGTATTTGAAGCTAAATCATTTGTGTTCCACGGATTTGAAGCTAATCCTTCTACTTCGCATTGATTTGAAGCTAAATCAAGTTTATCGCATGGATTTTGAAGCTAACTCGTTTGATCGTCTGCATTTGAAGCTATATCACGTGTATCCCAAGTGTTTGAAGCTAAATCATTTCTTAAGCATGGATTTGAAGGTAAACCTTCTACATCGCATTGATTTGAAGCTAAATCATGAGTTTCGCATGGATTAGAAGCTAACACGTTTCTTTCGCCTGCATTTGAAGCTATATCATTTATATCGCAAGTATTTGAAGCTAAATCATTTGTTAAGCATGGATTTGAAGCTAATCCTTCTACTTCGCATTGATTTGAAGCTAAATCAAGTTTATCGCATGGATTTTGAAGCTAACTCGTTTGATCGTCTGCATTTAAAGCTTTTTCATTTATATCCCAAGTGTTTGAAGCTAAATCATTTGTTAAGCATGGATTTGAAGGTAAACCTTCTACATCGCATTGATTTGAAGCTAAATCATGAGTTTCGCATGGATTACAAGCTAACACGTTTGTTTCGCCTGCATTTGAAGCTATATCATTTATATCGCAAGTATTTGAAGCTAAATCATTTGTTAAGCATGGATTTGAAGGTAAACCTTCTACATCGCATTGATTTGAAGCTAAATCAAGTTTATCGCATGGATTTTGAGGCTAACTCGTTTGATCGTCTGCATTTGAAGCTATATCACATATATCCCAAGTGTTGGAAGCTAAATTATTTGTTAAGCATGGATTTGAAGGTAAACCTTCTACATCGCATTGATTTGAAGCTAAATCATGAGTTTCGCATGGATTAGAAGATAACTCGTTTGTTTCGCCTACATTTGAAGCTATATCATTTATATCGCAAGTATTTGAAGCTAAATCATTTGTGTTGCATGGATTTGAAGCTAATCCTTCTACTTCGCATTGATTTGAAGCTAAATCAAGTTTATCGGATGGATTTTGAAGCTAACTCGTTTGATCGTCTGCATTTGAAGCTATATCACGTATATCCCAAGTGTTTGAAGCTAAATCATTTGTTAAGCATGGATTTGAAGGTAAACCTTCTACATCGCATTGATTTGATGCTAAGTCATGAGTTTCGCATGGATTACAAGCTAACTCGTTTGTTTCGCCTGCATTTGAAGCTATATCACGTATATCCCAAGTGTTTGAAGCTAAATCATTTGTTAAGCATGGATTTGGATGTAAACCTTCTACATCGCATTGATTTTCAGCTAAATCAAGTGCATGGCAATGATTTGAAGATAACTCGTTTGTTTCTTCTGCATTTGAAACTATATCACTTATATCGCAAATGTCTGAAGCTAAGTCACTTGTTTCGCGTGGACTTGAAGCTAACTCGTTTGATCGTCTGCATTTGAAGCTATATCACATATATCCCAAGTGTCTGAAGCTAAATCATTTGTGTTGCATGGATTTGAAGCTAATCCTTCTACTTCGCATTGATTTGAAGCTAAATCAAGTTTATCGCATGGATTTTGAAGCTACCTCGTTTGATCTTCAGCATTGAAGCTATAACACTTATATCCCAAGTGTTTGATGCTAAATTATTTGTTAAGCATGGATTTGAAGGTAAACCTTCTACATCGCATTGATTTGAAGCTAAATCATGAGTTTCGCATGGATTAGAAGATAACTCGTTTGTTTCTTCTGCATTTGAAGCTATATCACTTATATCGCAAGTGTCTGAAGCTAAATCACTTGTTTCGCGTGGACTTGAAGCTAACTCGTTTGATCGTCTGCATTTGAAGCTATATCACTTATATCCCAAGTGTCTGAAGCTAAATCATTTGTTGTGCATGGATTTGAAGGTAAACCTTCTACATCGCATTGATTTGAAGCTAAATCAAGTTTATCGCATGGATTTTGAAGCTAACTCGGTTGATCGTCTGCATTTGAAGCTATATCACTTATATCGCAAGTGTCTGAAGCTAAATCACTTGTTTCGCGTGGACTTGAAGCTAACTCGTTTGATCGTCTGCATTTCAAGCTATATCACTTATATCCCAAGTGTTTGAAGCTAAATTATTTGTTAAGCATGGATTTGAAGGTAAACCTTCTACATCGCATTGATTTGAAGCTAAATCAAGTTTATCGCATGGATTTTGAAGCTAACTCGTTTGATCGTCTGCATTTGAAGCCATATCACTTATATCCCAAGTGTTTGAAGCTAAATCATTTTTTAAGCATGGATTTGAAGGTAAACCTTCTACATCGCATTGATTTGAAACTAAATCATGTGTTTCGCATAGATATGAAGCTAACTCGTTTGTTTCGTCTGCATTTGAATCTGTATCATTTATACCGCAAGTATCTGAAACTAAATCATTTGTTTCGCATGGATTTGAAGCTAATCCTTCTACTTCGCATTGATTTGAAGCTAAATCAAGTTTATCGGATGGATTTTGAAGCTAACTCGTTTGATCGTCTGCATTTGAAGCTATATCACGTATATCCCAAGTGTTTGAAGCTAAATCATTTGTTAAGCATGGATTTGAAGGTAAACCTTCTACATCGCATTGATTTTCAGCTAAATCAAGTGCATGGCAATGATTTGAAGATAACTCGTTTGTTTCTTCTGCATTTGAAACTATATCACTTATATCGCAAATGTCTGAAGCTAAGTCACTTGTTTCGCGTGGACTTGAAGCTAACTCGTTTGATCGTCTGCATTTGAAGCTATATCACGTATATCCCAAGTGTTTGAAGCTAAATCATTTGTTAAGCATGGATTTGAAGGTAAACTTTCTACATCGCATTGATTTGAAGCTAAATCATGAGTTTCGCATGGATTAGAAGCTAACACGTTTGTTTCGCCTGCATTTGAAGCTATATCATTTATATCGCAAGTATTTGAAGCTAAATCATTTGTGTTGCGTGGATTTGAAACTCATCCTTCTACTTCGCATTGATTTCAAGCTAAATCAAGTTTATCGCATGGATTTTGAGGCTAACTCGTTTGATCGTTTGCATTTGAAGCTATATCACTTATATCCCAAGTGTTTGAAGCTAAATTATTTGTTAAGCATGGATTTGAAGGTAAACCTTCTACATCGCATTTATTTGAAGCTAAATCATGAGTTTCGCATGGATTAGAAGCTAACTCGTTTGTTTCGCCTACATTTGAAGCTATATCATTTATATCGCAAGTATTTGAAGCTAAATCATTTGTGTTGCATGGATTTGAAGCTCACCCTACTACTTCGCATTGATTTGAAGCTAAATCAAGTTTATCGCATGGATTTTGAGGCTAACTCGTTTGATCTTCTGCATTTGAAGCTATATCACTTATATCCCAATTGTTTGAAGCTAAATTATTTGTTAAGCATGGATTTGAAGGTAAACCTTCTACATCGCATTGATTTGAAGCTAAATCATGAGTTTCGCATGGATTACAAGCTAACACGTTTGTTTCGCCTGCATTTGAAGCTATATCACTTATATCGCAAGTATTTGAAGCTAAATCATTTGTTAAGCATGGATTTGAAGGTAAACCTTCTACATCGCATCGATTTGAAGCTAAATCAAGTTTATCGCATGGATTTTGAAGCTTACTCGTTTGATCGTCTGCATTTCAATCTATATCACTTATATACGAACTGTTTGAAGCTAAATCATTTGTTGCGCATGGATTTGAAGGTGAACCTTCTACATCGCATTGATTTGAAGCTAAATCATGAGTTTCGCATGGATTAGATGCTAACTCGTTTGTTTCGCCTGAATTTGAAGCTATATCATTTACATCGCAAGTATTTGAAGCTAAATCATTTGTTAAGCATGGATTTGAAGGTAAACCTTCTACATCGCATTGATTTGAAGCTAAATCATGTGTTTCGCATAGATATGAAGCTAACTCGTTTGATCGTCTGCATTGAAGCTATATCACTTATATCCCAAGTGTTTGATGCTAAAATATTTGTTAAGCATGGATTTGAAGGTAAACTTTCTACATCTCATTGATTTGAAGCTAAATCATGAGATTCGCATGGATTAGAAGATAACTCGTTTGTTTCTTCTGCATTTGAAGCTATATCACTTATATCGCAAGTGTCTGAAGCTAAATCACTTGTTTCGCATGGACTTGAAGCTAACTCGTTTGATCGTCTGCATTTGAAGCTATATCATTTACATCGCAAGTATTTGAAGCTAAATCATTTGTTAAGCATGGATTTGAAGGTAAACCTTCTACATCGCATTGATTTGAAGCTAAATCATGTGTTTCGCATAGATATGAGGCTAACTCGTCTGTTTCTTCTGCATTTGAAGCTATATCATTTATATCGCAAGTATTTGAAGCTAAATCATTTGTTAAGCATGGATTTGAAGGTAAACCTTCTACATCGCATTGATTTTCAGCTAAATCAAGTGCATGGCATGGATTTGAAGATAACTCGATTGTTTCTTCTGCATTTGTAACTATATCATTTATATCGCAAGTATTTGAAGCTAAATCGTTTGTTAAGCATGGATTTGAAGGTAAACCTTCTACATCGCATTGATTTTCAGCTAAATCAAGTGCATGGCAATGATTTGAAGATAACTCGTTTGTTTCTTCTGCATTTGAAACTATATCACTTATATCGCAAATGTCTGAAGCTAAGTCACTTGTTTCGCGTGGACTTGAAGCTAACTCGTTTGATCGTCTGCATTTGAAGCTATATCACATATATCCCAAGTGTCTGAAGCTAAATCATTTGTGTTGCATGGATTTGAAGCTAATCCTTCTACTTCGCATTGATTTGAAGCTAAATCAAGTTTATCGCATGGATTTTGAAGCTACCTCGTTTGATCTTCTGCATTGAAGCTATAACACTTATATCCCAAGTGTTTGATGCTAAATTATTTGTTAAGCATGGATTTGAAGGTAAACCTTCTACATCGCATTGATTTGAAGCTAAATCATGAGTTTCGCATGGATTAGAAGATAACTCGTTTGTTTCTTCTGCATTTGAAGCTATATCACTTATATCGCAAGTGTCTGAAGCTAAATCACTTGTTTCGCGTGGACTTGAAGCTAACTCGTTTGATCGTCTGCATTTGAAGCTATATCACTTATATCCCAAGTGTCTGAAGCTAAATCATTTGTTGTGCATGGATTTGAAGGTAAACCTTCTACATCGCATTGATTTGAAGCTAAATCAAGTTTATCGCATGGATTTTGAAGCTAACTCGGTTGATCGTCTGCATTTGAAGCTATATCACTTATATCCCAAGTGTCTGAAGCTAAATCATTTGTTGTGCATGGATTTGAAGGTAAACCTTCTACACCGCATTGATTTGAAGCTAAATCATGAGTTTCGCATGGATTAGAAGCTAACACGTTTGATTCGCCTGCATTTGAAGCTATATCATTTATATCGCAAGTATTTGAAGCTAAATCATTTGTTAAGCATGGATTTGAAGGTAAACCTTCTACTTCGCATTGATTTGAAGCTAAATCAAGTTTATCGCATGGATTTTGAAGCTAACTCGTTTGATCGTCTGCATTTGAAGCTATATCACTTATATCCCAAGTGTCTGAAGCTAAATCATTTGTTGTGCATGGATTTGAAGGTAAACCTTCTACATCGCATTGATTTGAAGCTAAATCATAAGTTTCGCATGGATTAGAAGCTAACACGTTTGTTTCGCCTGCATTTGAAGCTATATCATACATATCGCAAGTATTTGAAGCTAAATCATTTGTTAAGCATGGATTTGAAGGTAAACCTTCTACATCGCATTGATTTGAAGCTAAATCAAGTTTATCGCATGGATTTTGAAGCTTACTCGTTTGATCGTCTGCATTTCAATCTATATCACTTATATACGAACTGTTTGAAGCTAAATCATGAGTTTCGCATGAATTAGATGCTAACTCGTTTGTTTCGCCTGCATTTGAAGCTATATCATTTACATCGCAAGTATTTGAAGCTAAATCATTTGTTAAGCATGGATTTGAAGGTAAACCTTCTACATCGCATTGATTTGAAGCTAAATCATGTGTTTCGCATAGATATGAAGCTAACTCGTTTGATCGTCTGCATTGAAGCTATATCACTTATATCCCGAGTGTTTGATGCTAAAATATTTGTTAAGCATGGATTTGAAGGTAAACTTTCTACATCTCATTGATTTGAAGCTAAATCATGAGATTCGCATGGATTAGAAGATAACTCGTTTGTTTCTTCTGCATTTGAAGCTATATCACTTATATCGCAAGTGTCTGAAGCTAAATCACTTGTTTCGCATGGACTTGAAGCTAACTCGTTTGATCGTCTGCATTTGAAGCTATATCACTTATATCCCAAGTGTCTGAAGCTAAATCATTTGTTGTGCATGGATTTGAAGGTAAACCTTCTACACCGCATTGATTTGAAGCTAAATCATGAGTTTCGCATGGGTTAGAAGATAACTCGTTTGTTTCTTCTGCATTTGAAACTATATCATTTATATCGCAAGTATTTGAAGCTAAATCTTTGGTTCCGCATGGATTTGAAGCTAAATCTTTGGTTCCGCATGGAATTGAAGCTAAATCTTTGGTTCCGCATGGATTTGAAGCTAAACCTTCTACATCGCATACATTTGAAGCTAAATCATGTGTTTCGCTTGGATTTGAAGCTGTCTCTTTTGTTTCGCCTGCAGTTGAATCTATATCACTTATATCGCAAGTATTTGAAGCTAAATCAATTGATCCGCATGGATTTGAAGCTGAGCCTTCAACATCGCTTTGATTTGAAGCTAAATCATGTGTATCGCACGGATTTTTAAGCTAACTCGTTAGTTTCGTCTGCATTTGAAACTATATCACTTATATCGCAAGTGTTTGAATCTATATCATTTGTTTCGCATGGATTTGAAGCTCAACCTTCTACATCGCATTGATTTGAAGCTTAATCATGTGTTTCGCTTGGATTTGAAGATAAACCTTCTATTTCGCATGGATGTGAAGCAAAACCTTCTACATCGCATTGATTTGAAGCTAAATCATGTGTTTCGCTTGGACTTGAAGCTACACCTTCTACATCGCATTGATTTGAAGCTAAATCATGTGTATCGCACGGATTTTATGCTAACTCGTTAGTTTCGTCTGCATTTGAAGCTATATCATTTATATCGCAAGTATTTGAAGCTAAATCATTTGTGTTGCATGGATTTGAAGCTCATCCTTCTACTTCGCATTGATTTGAAGCTAAATCAAGTTTATCGCATGGATTTTGAAGCTAACTCGTTTGATCGTCTGCATTTGAAGCTATATCACGTATATCCCAAGTGTTTGAAGCTAAATTATTTGTTAAGCATGGATTTGAAGGTAAACCTTCTACATCGCATTGATTTGAAGCTAAATCATGAGTTTCGCATGGATTAGAAGCTAACTCGTTTGTTTCGCCTGCATTTGAATCTATATCATTTATGTCGCAAGTATTTGAAGCTAAATCATTTGTGTTCCACGGATTTGAAGCTAATCCTTCTACTTCGCATTGATTTGAAGCTAAATCAAGTTTATCGCATGGATTTGAAGCTAACTCGTTTGATCGTCTGCATTTGAAGCTATATCACGTGTATCCCAAGTGTTTGAAGCTAAATCATTTCTTAAGCATGGATTTGAAGGTAAACCTTCTACATCGCATTGATTTGAAGCTAAATCATGAGTTTCGCATGGATTAGAAGCTAACACGTTTCTTTCGCCTGCATTTGAAGCTATATCATTTATATCGCAAGTATTTGAAGCTAAATCATTTGTTAAGCATGGATTTGAAGCTAATCCTTCTACTTCGCATTGATTTGAAGCTAAATCAAGTTTATCGCATGGATTTTGAAGCTAACTCGTTTGATCGTCTGCATTTAAAGCTTTTTCATTTATATCCCAAGTGTTTGAAGCTAAATCATTTGTTAAGCATGGATTTGAAGGTAAACCTTCTACATCGCATTGATTTGAAGCTAAATCATGAGTTTCGCATGGATTACAAGCTAACACGTTTGTTTCGCCTGCATTTGAAGCTATATCATTTATATCGCAAGTATTTGAAGCTAAATCATTTGTTAAGCATGGATTTGAAGGTAAACCTTCTACATCGCATTGATTTGAAGCTAAATCAAGTTTATCGCATGGATTTTGAGGCTAACTCGTTTGATCGTCTGCATTTGAAGCTATATCACATATATCCCAAGTGTTGGAAGCTAAATTATTTGTTAAGCATGGATTTGAAGGTAAACCTTCTACATCGCATTGATTTGAAGCTAAATCATGAGTTTCGCATGGATTAGAAGATAACTCGTTTGTTTCGCCTACATTTGAAGCTATATCATTTATATCGCAAGTATTTGAAGCTAAATCATTTGTGTTGCATGGATTTGAAGCTAATCCTTCTACTTCGCATTGATTTGAAGCTAAATCAAGTTTATCGGATGGATTTTGAAGCTAACTCGTTTGATCGTCTGCATTTGAAGCTATATCACGTATATCCCAAGTGTTTGAAGCTAAATCATTTGTTAAGCATGGATTTGAAGGTAAACCTTCTACATCGCATTGATTTGATGCTAAGTCATGAGTTTCGCATGGATTACAAGCTAACTCGTTTGTTTCGCCTGCATTTGAAGCTATATCACGTATATCCCAAGTGTTTGAAGCTAAATCATTTGTTAAGCATGGATTTGAAGGTAAACCTTCTACATCGCATTGATTTTCAGCTAAATCAAGTGCATGGCAATGATTTGAAGATAACTCGTTTGTTTCTTCTGCATTTGAAACTATATCACTTATATCGCAAATGTCTGAAGCTAAGTCACTTGTTTCGCGTGGACTTGAAGCTAACTCGTTTGATCGTCTGCATTTGAAGCTATATCACATATATCCCAAGTGTCTGAAGCTAAATCATTTGTGTTGCATGGATTTGAAGCTAATCCTTCTACTTCGCATTGATTTGAAGCTAAATCAAGTTTATCGCATGGATTTTGAAGCTACCTCGTTTGATCTTCAGCATTGAAGCTATAACACTTATATCCCAAGTGTTTGATGCTAAATTATTTGTTAAGCATGGATTTGAAGGTAAACCTTCTACATCGCATTGATTTGAAGCTAAATCATGAGTTTCGCATGGATTAGAAGATAACTCGTTTGTTTCTTCTGCATTTGAAGCTATATCACTTATATCGCAAGTGTCTGAAGCTAAATCACTTGTTTCGCGTGGACTTGAAGCTAACTCGTTTGATCGTCTGCATTTGAAGCTATATCACTTATATCCCAAGTGTCTGAAGCTAAATCATTTGTTGTGCATGGATTTGAAGGTAAACCTTCTACATCGCATTGATTTGAAGCTAAATCAAGTTTATCGCATGGATTTTGAAGCTAACTCGGTTGATCGTCTGCATTTGAAGCTATATCACTTATATCGCAAGTGTCTGAAGCTAAATCACTTGTTTCGCGTGGACTTGAAGCTAACTCGTTTGATCGTCTGCATTTCAAGCTATATCACTTATATCCCAAGTGTTTGAAGCTAAATTATTTGTTAAGCATGGATTTGAAGGTAAACCTTCTACATCGCATTGATTTGAAGCTAAATCAAGTTTATCGCATGGATTTTGAAGCTAACTCGTTTGATCGTCTGCATTTGAAGCCATATCACTTATATCCCAAGTGTTTGAAGCTAAATCATTTTTTAAGCATGGATTTGAAGGTAAACCTTCTACATCGCATTGATTTGAAACTAAATCATGTGTTTCGCATAGATATGAAGCTAACTCGTTTGTTTCGTCTGCATTTGAATCTGTATCATTTATACCGCAAGTATCTGAAACTAAATCATTTGTTTCGCATGGATTTGAAGCTAATCCTTCTACTTCGCATTGATTTGAAGCTAAATCAAGTTTATCGGATGGATTTTGAAGCTAACTCGTTTGATCGTCTGCATTTGAAGCTATATCACGTATATCCCAAGTGTTTGAAGCTAAATCATTTGTTAAGCATGGATTTGAAGGTAAACCTTCTACATCGCATTGATTTGATGCTAAGTCATGAGTTTCGCATGGATTACAAGCTAACTCGTTTGTTTCGCCTGCATTTGAAGCTATATCACGTATATCCCAAGTGTTTGAAGCTAAATCATTTGTTAAGCATGGATTTGAAGGTAAACTTTCTACATCGCATTGATTTGAAGCTAAATCATGAGTTTCGCATGGATTAGAAGCTAACACGTTTGTTTCGCCTGCATTTGAAGCTATATCATTTATATCGCAAGTATTTGAAGCTAAATCATTTGTGTTGCGTGGATTTGAAACTCATCCTTCTACTTCGCATTGATTTCAAGCTAAATCAAGTTTATCGCATGGATTTTGAGGCTAACTCGTTTGATCGTTTGCATTTGAAGCTATATCACTTATATCCCAAGTGTTTGAAGCTAAATTATTTGTTAAGCATGGATTTGAAGGTAAACCTTCTACATCGCATTTATTTGAAGCTAAATCATGAGTTTCGCATGGATTAGAAGCTAACTCGTTTGTTTCGCCTACATTTGAAGCTATATCATTTATATCGCAAGTATTTGAAGCTAAATCATTTGTGTTGCATGGATTTGAAGCTCACCCTACTACTTCGCATTGATTTGAAGCTAAATCAAGTTTATCGCATGGATTTTGAGGCTAACTCGTTTGATCTTCTGCATTTGAAGCTATATCACTTATATCCCAATTGTTTGAAGCTAAATTATTTGTTAAGCATGGATTTGAAGGTAAACCTTCTACATCGCATTGATTTGAAGCTAAATCATGAGTTTCGCATGGATTACAAGCTAACACGTTTGTTTCGCCTGCATTTGAAGCTATATCACTTATATCGCAAGTATTTGAAGCTAAATCATTTGTTAAGCATGGATTTGAAGGTAAACCTTCTACATCGCATCGATTTGAAGCTAAATCAAGTTTATCGCATGGATTTTGAAGCTTACTCGTTTGATCGTCTGCATTTCAATCTATATCACTTATATACGAACTGTTTGAAGCTAAATCATTTGTTGCGCATGGATTTGAAGGTGAACCTTCTACAT
>NW_027476959.1:0-115134 GCF_051020955.1 Megalopta genalis | reverse complement strand
TCAGCCTCCTAATTTGCATTGATTTGATGGTAAATCATGTCTTTTGCGTGGATTTGAAGCTAACACGTTTGTTTCGCATGCATTTGAAGCTAAATCATGTATTTCACATATAATTGAAGCTAAACGATTTGTTTCGCATGGATTCGAAGATAAGCCTTCTACTTCGCATTGTTTTGAAGCTAAATCATGTCTATCGCTAGGATTTGAAGCTAACTCGTTTGTTTCGCATACTGTTGAAGCTAAATCATGTATAACACAAGTATTTGAGCCTGAGCCATTTGTTTCGCATGGATTCGAAGATCAGCCTCCTAATTCGCGTTTATTTGAAGCTAAATCATGTGTTTCGCATGGATTTGAAGCTAAGTCGTTTGTTTCGCATGCAGTTGAAGCTAAATCATGTATATCATAAGTATTTGAAGCTAAAGAACTTTATTCGCATGGATTTCAAACTGAGCCTGCCACTTCGCATTGATTTGAAGGTAAATCATGTCTTTTGCATGCATTTAAAGCTAACTCGTTTGTTTCACCTCCATTTGAAGCTATATCAGTGATATTCGCAAGTATTTGAAGCTAAATCATTCGTTTCGCTGGATTTGAAGCTAAGCCTTCTACTTCGCATTGATTTGAATCTAAATCATGTGTTTCGCTTGGATTTAAAGCTAGCTCGTTGGTTTTGCATGCAGTTGAAGCAAAATCACGCATATCACAAGAATTTTAAGCTAAACCATTTGATTCGCATGCAGTTGAAGCTAAATCATGTATAAAACAAGTGTTTGAAGCTAAACCATATGTTTCGTATGGATTTGAAGCTAAGCCTTCAACTTCGCGTTGAGTTGATGCTATATTATGTTTTTCGCTTGGATTTGAAGCTAACACGTTTGTTTCGCATGCTTCTGAAGCTAAGTCATGTACATCTCAAGTATTTGAAGCTAAACCATCTGTTTCGTGTGGATTCGAATGTAAGCCTTCTACTTCGCATTGATTTGATGCTAAATCATGTGTTTCGCATGGATTTGAAGCTAACTCGTTTGTTTCTCTTGCTGTTGAATGTAAGTCGTGTATATCACAAGTGTTTGAAGCTAAACCATTTGTTTCGGATTTATTCGGAGATCAGCCTTCTACTTCGCATTCATTTGAAGCTAAATCATGTTTTTCGCTTGGATTTGAAGCTGACTCGTTTGTTTCGCATGCTGTTGAATCTAAATCATGTATATCACAAGTATATGAAGCTAAACCATTTGTTTCGCTTGGATTTGAAGCGAAGCCTTCAACTTCGCGTTGACTTGATGCTAAATCATGTTTTTCGCTTGGATTTGAATCTAACTCGTTTTTTCGCATGCAGTTGAAGCTAAATCATGAATATCAGAAGTATTTGAAGCTATAACTTTTGATTCGCACGGATTTGAAGCTAAGACTTCTACTTCGCATTGATTTGAAGCTAAATCATGTGTTTCGCATGGATTTGAAGCTAACTCGTTTGTGTCGCGTGCAGTTGAAGCAAAATCATGTATATCACAAGTATTTGAAGCTAATCCATTTGTTTCGCATGGATTCGAAGATAAGCCTTCTACTTCGCATTGATTTGAAGCTAAATCATGTGTTTCGCATGGATTATAAGCTAACTCGTTTGATCCGCATGCAGTTGAAGCTAAATCGTGTATATCACAAGTATATGAAGCTGATCCATTTGTTTCGCATGGATTCGATGATAAGCCTTACACTTCGCATTGATTTGATGCTAAATCATGCGTTTCGCATGGATTTGAAGCTAACTGGTTTGTTTCGCAGGCTGTTGAAGCTAAATCATGTATATCACAAGTATTTGATGCTAAACCATTTGATTCGCACGGATTTGAAGCCAAGCCTCCTACTTCGCATTGATTTGAGGCTAAATCATGTGTTTCGCATGGATTTAAAGCTAACTCGTTTGTTTTGCTTGCAGTTGAAGCTAAATCATGTATATCACAAGTATTTGAAGATAAACCATTTGTTTCGCATGGATTTGAAGATCTGTCTTCTACTTCGCATTGATTTGAATCTAAAACCTTTGTTTCGCTTGGATTTGAAGCTAACTCGTTTGTTTCGCATGCAGTTGAAGCTAAATCATGTATATCGCAAGTATTTGAAGCAAAACCATTTGTTTCTCGTGGATTCGAAGATCAGCATTCTACTTCGCATTGATTTAAAGCTAAATCATGTGTATCGCATGTATTTGAAGATAACTCGTTTGTTTCGCATGCTGTTGAAGCTAAATCAAATGTATCACTAGTATTTGAAGCTAAACCATTTGTTTCGCATGGATTCGAAGATAACTCTTCTACTTCGCATTGATTTGAAGCTAAATCATGTGTTTCGCATGGATTATAAGCTAACTCGTTTGTTTCGCATGCAGTTGAAGCTAAATCATGTATATCACAAGTATTTGAAGCTAAACCATTTGTTTCGCATGGATTCGAAGATAAGCCTTCTACTTCGCATTGATTTGAGTCTAAGTCATGTGTTTCGCAAGGATTTTAAGCTAACTCGTTTGTTTCGGATGCTGTTAAGGCTAAATCATGTATATCACAAGTATTTGAAGCTATATCATTTGTTTCGCATGGATTCGAAGATAACCCTTCTAATTCGCATTGATTTGAGGCTAAATCATGTGTTTCGCTTGGATTTGAAGCTAACTCGTTTTTTTCGCTAGTAGTTGAAGCTAAATCAAGTGTATCAAAAGTATTTGAAGCTAAACCATTTGCTTCGCATGGATTCGAAGATCAGCCTTCTACTTCGCATTGATTTGAAGCTAAATCATGTGTTCCGCATGGATTTAAAGCTAACTCGTTTGTTTCGCATGCTGTTGAAGCTAAATCATGTATATCAGAAGTATTTGAAGCTAAACCGTTTGAATCGCATGGATTTGAAGCTAAGCCTTCTACCTCGCATTAATTTGAAGATAAATCATGTGTTTCGCTTGGATTTGAAGCTAATTCGTTTGTTTCACATGATGTTGAAGCTAACTCAAGTGTATCACAAGTATTTGAAGCTAAACCATTTGCTTCGCATGGATTCGAAGATCAGCCTTCTACTTCGCATTGATTTGAAGCTAAATCATGTGTTCCGCATGGATTTTAAGCTAACTCGTTTGTTTCGCATGTAGTTGAAGCTAAATCATGTATATCACAAGTATTTGAAGCTAAACCATTTGATTCCCATGGTTTTGAAGCTAAGCTTTCTACTTCGCATTGATTTGATGCTAAATCATGTGTTTCGCATGGATTTGAAGCTAACTCGTTTGTTTCGCATGCTGTTGAAGCTAAATCATGTATATCACAAGTATTTGAAGCTATATCATTTGTTTCGCATGGATTCGAAGGTAACCCTTCTAATTCGCATTGATTTGAGGCTAAATCATGTGTTTCGCTTGGATTTGAAGCTAACTCGTTTGTTTCGCATGCTGTTGAAGCTAAATCATGTATATCACAAGTATTTGAAGCTAAACCATTTGTTTCGCATGGATTCGAAGATAAGCCTTCTACTTCGCATTGATTTTAATCTAAATCATGTGTTTCGCATGGATTCGAAGATAACTCTTCTAATTCGCATTGATTTGAGGCTAAATCATGTGTTTCGCTTGGATTTGAAGCTAACTCGTTTTTTTCGCTAGTAGTTGAAGCTAAATCATGCATATCACAAGTATTTGAAGCTAAACCATTTGTTTCGCATTTATTCGAAGCTAAGCCTTCTACTTCGCATTGATTTGAGGCTATATCATGTGTTTCGCTTGGTTTTGAAGCTAACTCGTTTTTATCGCATGCAGTTGTAGCTAAATAATGTATAACACAAGTATTTGAAGCTAAACCATTTGTTTCGCATGGATTCGAAGATAAGCCTTCTACTTCGCATTGATTTTAATCTAAATCATGTGTTTCGCATGGATTTGAAGCTAACTTGTTTGATTCACGAGCAGTTGAAGCTAAATCAAGTGTATCACAAGTATTTGAAGCTAAATCATTTGCTTCGCATGGATAGGAAGATCAGCCTTCTACTTCGCATTGATTTGAAGCTAAATCATGTGTTCCGCATGGATTTTAAGCTAACTCGGTTGTTTCGCATGCAGTTGAAGCTGAATCATGTATATCACAAGTATTTGAAGCTAAACCATTTGTTTCGCATGGATTCGAAGATAAGCCTTCTACTTCGCATTGATTTTAATCTAAATCATGTGTTTCGCAAGGATTTTAAGCTAACTCGTTTGTTTCGGATGCTGTTGAAGCTAAATCATGTATATCACAAGTATTTGAAGCTATATCATTTGTTTCGCATGGATTCGAAGATAACCCTTCTAATTCGCATTGATTTGAGGCTAAATCATGTGTTCGCTTGGATTTGAAGCTAACTCGTTTTTTTCGCTAGTAGTTGAAGCTAAATCATGCATATCACAAGTATTTGAAGCTAAACCATTTGGTTCGCATTTATTCGAAGCTAAGCCATCTACTTCGCATTGATTTGAGGCTAAATCATGTGTTTCGCTTGGTTTTGAAGCTAACTCGTTTTTGTCGCATGCAGTTGTAGCTAAATCATGTATATCACAAGTATTTGAAGCTAAACCATTTGTTTCGCATGGATTCGAAGATAAGCCTTCTACTTCGCATTGATTTTAATCTAAATCATGTGTTTCGCATGGATTTGAAGCTAACTCGTTTGTTTCGCATGCAGTTGAAGGTGAATCATGTATATCACAAGTATTTGAAGCTAAACTATTCGTTTCGCATGGATTCGAAGATAAGCCTTCCACTTCGCATTGATTTGAAGATAAATAATGTGTTTCGCTTGGATTTGAATATAACTCATTTGTTTCGCATGCTGTTGAAGCTAAATCATGTATATCACACGTATATGAAGCTAAACCATTTGCTTCGCATGGATTCGAAGATCAGCCTTCTACTTCGCATTGATTTGAAGCTAAATCATGTGTTTCGCATGGATTTGAAGCTGACTCGTTTGTTTCGCCTGCATTTGAAGCTATATCATGTATATCACAAGTATTTGAATCTGAACCATTTGATTCCCATGAATAGTACGCTAAACCATGTCTTCCTAATGAATTTGAAGCTAAATCATATGTTTTGAATGACTTTGAAGCTAACTCGTTTGTTTCGCATGCATTTGAATCTAAATCATGTATATCACATATAATTGAAGCTAAACCATTTGTTTCGCATGGATTCGAAGATAAGCCTTCTACTTCGCATTGATTTGAAGCTAAATCATGTCTATCGCTAGGATGTGAAGCTAACTCGTTTGTTTCGCATACTGTTGAAGCTAAATCATGTATAACACAAATATTTGAGCCTGAGCCATTTGTTTCGCATGGATTCGAAGATCAGCCTCCTAATTTGCATTGATTTGATGGTAAATCATGTCTTTTGCGTGGATTTGAAGCTAACACGTTTGTTTCGCATGCATTTGAAGCTAAATCATGTATTTCACATATAATTGAAGCTAAACGATTTGTTTCGCATGGATTCGAAGATAAGCCTTCTACTTCGCATTGTTTTGAAGCTAAATCATGTCTATCGCTAGGATTTGAAGCTAACTCGTTTGTTTCGCATACTGTTGAAGCTAAATCATGTATAACACAAGTATTTGAGCCTGAGCCATTTGTTTCGCATGGATTCGAAGATCAGCCTCCTAATTCGCGTTTATTTGAAGCTAAATCATGTGTTTCGCATGGATTTGAAGCTAAGTCGTTTGTTTCGCATGCAGTTGAAGCTAAATCATGTATATCATAAGTATTTGAAGCTAAAGAACTTTATTCGCATGGATTTCAAACTGAGCCTGCCACTTCGCATTGATTTGAAGGTAAATCATGTCTTTTGCATGCATTTAAAGCTAACTCGTTTGTTTCACCTCCATTTGAAGCTATATCAGTGATATTCGCAAGTATTTGAAGCTAAATCATTCGTTTCGCTGGATTTGAAGCTAAGCCTTCTACTTCGCATTGATTTGAATCTAAATCATGTGTTTCGCTTGGATTTAAAGCTAGCTCGTTGGTTTTGCATGCAGTTGAAGCAAAATCACGCATATCACAAGAATTTTAAGCTAAACCATTTGATTCGCATGCAGTTGAAGCTAAATCATGTATAAAACAAGTGTTTGAAGCTAAACCATATGTTTCGTATGGATTTGAAGCTAAGCCTTCAACTTCGCGTTGAGTTGATGCTATATTATGTTTTTCGCTTGGATTTGAAGCTAACACGTTTGTTTCGCATGCTTCTGAAGCTAAGTCATGTACATCTCAAGTATTTGAAGCTAAACCATCTGTTTCGTGTGGATTCGAATGTAAGCCTTCTACTTCGCATTGATTTGATGCTAAATCATGTGTTTCGCATGGATTTGAAGCTAACTCGTTTGTTTCTCTTGCTGTTGAATGTAAGTCGTGTATATCACAAGTGTTTGAAGCTAAACCATTTGTTTCGGATTTATTCGGAGATCAGCCTTCTACTTCGCATTCATTTGAAGCTAAATCATGTTTTTCGCTTGGATTTGAAGCTGACTCGTTTGTTTCGCATGCTGTTGAATCTAAATCATGTATATCACAAGTATATGAAGCTAAACCATTTGTTTCGCTTGGATTTGAAGCGAAGCCTTCAACTTCGCGTTGACTTGATGCTAAATCATGTTTTTCGCTTGGATTTGAATCTAACTCGTTTTTTCGCATGCAGTTGAAGCTAAATCATGAATATCAGAAGTATTTGAAGCTATAACTTTTGATTCGCACGGATTTGAAGCTAAGACTTCTACTTCGCATTGATTTGAAGCTAAATCATGTGTTTCGCATGGATTTGAAGCTAACTCGTTTGTTTCGCGTGCAGTTGAAGCAAAATCATGTATATCACAAGTATTTGAAGCTAATCCATTTGTTTCGCATGGATTCGAAGATAAGCCTTCTACTTCGCATTGATTTGAAGCTAAATCATGTGTTTCGCATGGATTATAAGCTAACTCGTTTGATCCGCATGCAGTTGAAGCTAAATCGTGTATATCACAAGTATATGAAGCTGATCCATTTGTTTCGCATGGATTCGATGATAAGCCTTACACTTCGCATTGATTTGATGCTAAATCATGCGTTTCGCATGGATTTGAAGCTAACTGGTTTGTTTCGCAGGCTGTTGAAGCTAAATCATGTATATCACAAGTATTTGATGCTAAACCATTTGATTCTCACGGATTTGAAGCCAAGCCTCCTACTTCGCATTGATTTGAGGCTAAATCATGTGTTTCGCATGGATTTAAAGCTAACTCGTTTGTTTTGCTTGCAGTTGAAGCTAAATCATGTATATCACAAGTATTTGAAGATAAACCATTTGTTTCGCATGGATTTGAAGATCTGTCTTCTACTTCGCATTGATTTGAATCTAAAACCTTTGTTTCGCTTGGATTTGAAGCTAACTCGTTTGTTTCGCATGCAGTTGAAGCTAAATCATGTATATCGCAAGTATTTGAAGCAAAACCATTTGTTTCTCGTGGATTCGAAGATCAGCATTCTACTTCGCATTGATTTAAAGCTAAATCATGTGTATCGCATGTATTTGAAGATAACTCGTTTGTTTCGCATGCTGTTGAAGCTAAATCAAATGTATCACTAGTATTTGAAGCTAAACCATTTGTTTCGCATGGATTCGAAGATAACTCTTCTACTTCGCATTGATTTGAAGCTAAATCATGTGTTTCGCATGGATTATAAGCTAACTCGTTTGTTTCGCATGCAGTTGAAGCTAAATCATGTATATCACAAGTATTTGAAGCTAAACCATTTGTTTCGCATGGATTCGAAGATAAGCCTTCTACTTCGCATTGATTTGAGTCTAAGTCATGTGTTTCGCAAGGATTTTAAGCTAACTCGTTTGTTTCGGATGCTGTTAAGGCTAAATCATGTATATCACAAGTATTTGAAGCTATATCATTTGTTTCGCATGGATTCGAAGATAACCCTTCTAATTCGCATTGATTTGAGGCTAAATCATGTGTTTCGCTTGGATTTGAAGCTAACTCGTTTTTTTCGCTAGTAGTTGAAGCTAAATCAAGTGTATCAAAAGTATTTGAAGCTAAACCATTTGCTTCGCATGGATTCGAAGATCAGCCTTCTACTTCGCATTGATTTGAAGCTAAATCATGTGTTCCGCATGGATTTAAAGCTAACTCGTTTGTTTCGCATGCTGTTGAAGCTAAATCATGTATATCAGAAGTATTTGAAGCTAAACCGTTTGAATCGCATGGATTTGAAGCTAAGCCTTCTACCTCGCATTAATTTGAAGATAAATCATGTGTTTCGCTTGGATTTGAAGCTAATTCGTTTGTTTCACATGATGTTGAAGCTAACTCAAGTGTATCACAAGTATTTGAAGCTAAACCATTTGCTTCGCATGGATTCGAAGATCAGCCTTCTACTTCGCATTGATTTGAAGCTAAATCATGTGTTCCGCATGGATTTTAAGCTAACTCGTTTGTTTCGCATGTAGTTGAAGCTAAATCATGTATATCACAAGTATTTGAAGCTAAACCATTTGATTCCCATGGTTTTGAAGCTAAGCTTTCTACTTCGCATTGATTTGATGCTAAATCATGTGTTTCGCATGGATTTGAAGCTAACTCGTTTGTTTCGCATGCTGTTGAAGCTAAATCATGTATATCACAAGTATTTGAAGCTATATCATTTGTTTCGCATGGATTCGAAGGTAACCCTTCTAATTCGCATTGATTTGAGGCTAAATCATGTGTTTCGCTTGGATTTGAAGCTAACTCGTTTGTTTCGCATGCTGTTGAAGCTAAATCATGTATATCACAAGTATTTGAAGCTAAACCATTTGTTTCGCATGGATTCGAAGATAAGCCTTCTACTTCGCATTGATTTTAATCTAAATCATGTGTTTCGCATGGATTCGAAGATAACTCTTCTAATTCGCATTGATTTGAGGCTAAATCATGTGTTTCGCTTGGATTTGAAGCTAACTCGTTTTTTTCGCTAGTAGTTGAAGCTAAATCATGCATATCACAAGTATTTGAAGCTAAACCATTTGTTTCGCATTTATTCGAAGCTAAGCCTTCTACTTCGCATTGATTTGAGGCTATATCATGTGTTTCGCTTGGTTTTGAAGCTAACTCGTTTTTTTCGCATGCAGTTGTAGCTAAATAATGTATAACACAAGTATTTGAAGCTAAACCATTTGTTTCGCATGGATTCGAAGATAAGCCTTCTACTTCGCATTGATTTTAATCTAAATCATGTGTTTCGCATGGATTTGAAGCTAACTTGTTTGATTCACGAGCAGTTGAAGCTAAATCAAGTGTATCACAAGTATTTGAAGCTAAATCATTTGCTTCGCATGGATAGGAAGATCAGCCTTCTACTTCGCATTGATTTGAAGCTAAATCATGTGTTCCGCATGGATTTTAAGCTAACTCGGTTGTTTCGCATGCAGTTGAAGCTAAATCATGTATATCACAAGTATTTGAAGCTAAACCATTTGTTTCGCATGGATTCGAAGATAAGCCTTCTACTTCGCATTGATTTTAATCTAAATCATGTGTTTCGCAAGGATTTTAAGCTAACTCGTTTGTTTCGGATGCTGTTGAAGCTAAATCATGTATATCACAAGTATTTGAAGCTATATCATTTGTTTCGCATGGATTCGAAGATAACCCTTCTAATTCGCATTGATTTGAGGCTAAATCATGTGTTCGCTTGGATTTGAAGCTAACTCGTTTTTTTCGCTAGTAGTTGAAGCTAAATCATGCATATCACAAGTATTTGAAGCTAAACCATTTGGTTCGCATTTATTCGAAGCTAAGCCATCTACTTCGCATTGATTTGAGGCTAAATCATGTGTTTCGCTTGGTTTTGAAGCTAACTCGTTTTTGTCGCATGCAGTTGTAGCTAAATCATGTATATCACAAGTATTTGAAGCTAAACCATTTGTTTCGCATGGATTCGAAGATAAGCCTTCTACTTCGCATTGATTTTAATCTAAATCATGTGTTTCGCATGGATTTGAAGCTAACTCGTTTGTTTCGCATGCAGTTGAAGGTGAATCATGTATATCACAAGTATTTGAAGCTAAACTATTCGTTTCGCATGGATTCGAAGATAAGCCTTCCACTTCGCATTGATTTGAAGATAAATAATGTGTTTCGCTTGGATTTGAATATAACTCATTTGTTTCGCATGCTGTTGAAGCTAAATCATGTATATCACACGTATATGAAGCTAAACCATTTGCTTCGCATGGATTCGAAGATCAGCCTTCTACTTCGCATTGATTTGAAGCTAAATCATGTGTTTCGCATGGATTTGAAGCTAACTCGTTTGTTTCGCATGCTGTTGAAGCTAAATCATGTACATCACAAGTATTTGAAGCTATATCATACGTTTCGCATGGATTCCATGATAACCCTTCTAATTCGCATTGATTTGAATCTAAATCATGTGTTTCGCATGGATTTGAAGCTAACTCGTTTGTTTCGCATGCTGTTGAAGCTAAATCAAGTGTATCAAAAGTATTTGAATCTAAACCATTTGCTTCGCATGGATTCGAAGATCAGCCTTCTACTTCGCATTGATTTGAATCTAAATCATGTGTTCCGCATGGATTTTAAGCTAACTCGTTTGTTTCGCATGCAGTTGAAGCTAAATCATGTATATCACAAGTATTTGAAGCTAAACTATTCGTTTCGCATGGATTCGAAGATAAGCCTTCCACTTCGCATTGATTTGATGCTAAATCATGTTTTTCGCAAGGATTTGAAGCTAACTCGTTTGTTTCGCATGCTGTTGAAGCTAACTCAAGTGTATCACAAGTATTTGAAGCTAAACCATTTGCTTCGCATGGATTCGAAGATCAGCCTTCTACTTCGCATTGATTTTAATCTAAATCATGTGTTTCGCATGGATTTGAAGCTAACTCGTCTGTTTCGCATGCTGTTGAAGCTAAATCATGTATATCACAAGTATTTCAATCTAAACCACTTGTTTCGCATGGATTCGAAGATCAGCCTTCCACTTCGCACTGATTTGAAGCTGAATCATTTCTTTCGCTTGAATGTGAAGCTAACACGTTTGTTTCCCAAGCATTTGAAGCTAATTCGTGTGTATCACAAGTATTTGAAGCTGAATTATTTTTTTCGCAAGAATATTGTGCTAAACAATGTGTTGCGAATGAATTTGAAGCTAAATCATTTGTTCCGTATGGATTCGAAGAAGAGACTTCTACTTCGCATTGATTTGAAGCGAAATCATGTGTTTCGCTTGGATTTGAAGCTAACTCGTTTGTGTCGCATGCAGTTAAATATAAATCATGTATATCACAAGTATTTGAAGCTAAACCGTTTGATTCGCATGGATTTGAAGCTAAGCCTTCTACTTCGCATTGATTTGAAGATAAATCATGTGTGTCGCTTGGATTTGAAGCTCAGCCTTCTACTTCGCATCGATTTGAAGCTAAATAATGTGTTTCGCTTGGATTTTAAGCTAACTCGTTTGTTTCGCATGCAGTTGAAGCTAAATCATGTATGTCACAAGTATTTGAAGCTAAAACATTTGATTCGCATGGATTTGAAACTCAGCATTCTACTTCGTATTGATTTGAAGCTAAGTCATGTGTTTCGCATGGATTTGAAGCTAACTCGTTTGTTTCGCCTGCATTTCAAGCCTTATCACTTCTATTCACAAGTATGTGAAGCTAAATCGTTCGTTTCGCATGGATTTGACGCTAAGCCTTCAACTTCGCGTTGACTTGATCCTGAATCACGTGTTTCTCATGGATTTGAGGCTAGCTCGTTTGTTTCTCATGCAGTTGAAGCTAAATCATGTATATCACAAGTATTTGAAGCTAAACCGTTTGATTCGCATGGATTTGAAGATAAGCCTCCTACCTCGCATTGATTTGAAGATAAATCATGTGTTTCGCTTGGATTTGAAGCTAACTCGTTTGTTTCGCATGCTGTTGAAGCTAAATCATGTATATCACAAGTATTTGAAGCTAAACCATTTGTTTCGCATGGATTCGAAGATAACCCTTCTACTTCGCATTGATTTGAAGCTAAATCATGTGTTTCGCATGGATTTAAAGCTAACTCGTTTGTTTCGCATGCTGTTGAAGCTAAATCATGTATATCAGAAGTATTTGAAGCTAAACCGTTTGAATCGCATGGATTTGAAGCTAAGCCTTCTACCTCGCATTGATTTGAAGATAAATCATGTGTTTCGCTTGGATTTGAAGCTAACTCGTTTGTTTCACATGATGTTGAAGCTAAATCATGTATATCACAAGTGTTTGAAACTAAACCATTTGTTTCGCATGGATTCGAAGGTAAGCCTTCTACTTCGCATTGATTTGAAGCTAAATCATGTCTATCGCTAGGATTTGAAGCTAACTCGTTTGTTTCGCATGCTGTTGAAGCTAACTCAAGTGTATAAAAGTATTTGAAGCTAAACCATTTGCTTCGCATGGATTTGAAGATCAGCCTTCTACTTCGCATTGATTTTAATCTAAATCATGTGTTTCGCATGGATTCGAAGATAACTCTTCTAATTCGCATTGATTTGAGGCTAAATCATGTGTTTCGCTTGGATTTGAAGCTAACTCGTTTTTTTCGCTAGTAGTTGAAGCTAAATCATGCATATCACAAGTATTTGAAGCTAAACCATTTGTTTCGCATTTATTCGAAGCTAAGCCTTCTACTTCGCATTGATTTGAGGCTATATCATGTGTTTCGCTTGGTTTTGAAGCTAACTCGTTTTTTTCGCATGCAGTTGTAGCTAAATAATGTATAACACAAGTATTTGAAGCTAAACCATTTGTTTCGCATGGATTCGAAGATAAGCCTTCTACTTCGCATTGATTTTAATCTAAATCATGTGTTTCGCATGGATTTGAAGCTAACTTGTTTGATTCACGAGCAGTTGAAGCTAAATCAAGTGTATCACAAGTATTTGAAGCTAAACCATTTGCTTCGCATGGATTCGAAGATAAGCCTTCTACTTCGCATTGATTTTAATCTAAATCATGTGTTTCGCAAGGATTTTAAGCTAACTCGTTTGTTTCGGATGCTGTTGAAGCTAAATCATGTATATCACAAGTATTTGAAGCTATATCATTTGTTTCGCATGGATTCGAAGATAACCCTTCTAATTCGCATTGATTTGAGGCTAAATCATGTGTTCGCTTGGATTTGAAGCTAACTCGTTTTTTTCGCTAGTAGTTGAAGCTAAATCATGCATATCACAAGTATTTGAAGCTAAACCATTTGGTTCGCATTTATTCGAAGCTAAGCCATCTACTTCGCATTGATTTGAGGCTAAATCATGTGTTTCGCTTGGTTTTGAAGCTAACTCGTTTTTGTCGCATGCAGTTGTAGCTAAATCATGTATATCACAAGTATTTGAAGCTAAACCATTTGTTTCGCATGGATTCGAAGATAAGCCTTCTACTTCGCATTGATTTTAATCTAAATCATGTGTTTCGCATGGATTTGAAGCTAACTCGTTTGTTTCGCATGCAGTTGAAGGTGAATCATGTATATCACAAGTATTTGAAGCTAAACTATTCGTTTCGCATGGATTCGAAGATAAGCCTTCCACTTCGCATTGATTTGAAGATAAATAATGTGTTTCGCTTGGATTTGAATATAACTCATTTGTTTCGCATGCTGTTGAAGCTAAATCATGTATATCACATGTATATGAAGCTAAACCATTTGCTTCGCATGGATTCGAAGATCAGCCTTCTACTTCGCATTGATTTGAAGCTAAATCATGTGTTTCGCATGGATTTGAAGCTAACTCGTTTGTTTCGCTAGTAGTTGAAGCTAAATCATGCATATCACAAGTATTTGAAGCTAAACCATTTGTTTCGCATTTATTCGAAGCTAAGCCTTCTACTTCGCATTGATTTGAGGCTATATCATGTGTTTCGCTTGGTTTTGAAGCTAACTCGTTTTTTTCGCATGCAGTTGTAGCTAAATAATGTATAACACAAGTATTTGAAGCTAAACCATTTGTTTCGCATGGATTCGAAGATAAGCCTTCTACTTCGCATTGATTTTAATCTAAATCATGTGTTTCGCATGGATTTGAAGCTAACTTGTTTGATTCACGAGCAGTTGAAGCTAAATCAAGTGTATCACAAGTATTTGAAGCTAAACCATTTGCTTCGCATGGATTCGAAGATAAGCCTTCTACTTCGAATTGATTTTAATCTAAATCATGTGTTTCGCAAGGATTTTAAGCTAACTCGTTTGTTTCGGATGCTGTTGAAGCTAAATCATGTATATCACAAGTATTTGAAGCTATATCATTTGTTTCGCATGGATTCGAAGATAACCCTTCTAATTCGCATTGATTTGAGGCTAAATCATGTGTTCGCTTGGATTTGAAGCTAACTCGTTTTTTTCGCTAGTAGTTGAAGCTAAATCATGCATATCACAAGTATTTGAAGCTAAACCATTTGGTTCGCATTTATTCGAAGCTAAGCCATCTACTTCGCATTGATTTGAGGCTAAATCATGTGTTTCGCTTGGTTTTGAAGCTAACTCGTTTTTGTCGCATGCAGTTGTAGCTAAATCATGTATATCACAAGTATTTGAAGCTAAACCATTTGTTTCGCATGGATTCGAAGATAAGCCTTCTACTTCGCATTGATTTTAATCTAAATCATGTGTTTCGCATGGATTTGAAGCTAACTCGTTTGTTTCGCATGCAGTTGAAGGTGAATCATGTATATCACAAGTATTTGAAGCTAAACTATTCGTTTCGCATGGATTCGAAGATAAGCCTTCCACTTCGCATTGATTTGAAGATAAATAATGTGTTTCGCTTGGATTTGAATATAACTCATTTGTTTCGCATGCTGTTGAAGCTAAATCATGTATATCACATGTATATGAAGCTAAACCATTTGCTTCGCATGGATTCGAAGATCAGCCTTCTACTTCGCATTGATTTGAAGCTAAATCATGTGTTTCGCATGGATTTGAAGCTAACTCGTTTGTTTCGCATGCTGTTGAAGCTAAATCATGTACATCACAGGTATTTGAAGCTATATCATACGTTTCGCATGGATTCCAAGATAACCCTTCTAATTCGCATTGATTTGAATCTAAATCATGTGTTTCGCATGGATTTGAAGCTAACTCGTTTGTTTCGCATGCTGTTGAAGCTAAATCAAGTGTATCAAAAGTATTTGAATCTAAACCATTTGCTTCGCATGGATTCGAAGATCAGCCTTCTACTTCGCATTGATTTGAATCTAAATCATGTGTTCCGCATGGATTTTAAGCTAACTCGTTTGTTTCGCATGCAGTTGAAGCTAAATCATGTATATCACAAGTATTTGAAGCTAAACTATTCGTTTCGCATGGATTCGAAGATAAGCCTTCCACTTCGCATTGATTTGATGCTAAATCATGTTTTTCGCAAGGATTTGAAGCTAACTCGTTTGTTTCGCATGCTGTTGAAGCTAACTCAAGTGTATCACAAGTATTTGAAGCTAAACCATTTGCTTCGCATGGATTCGAAGATCAGCCTTCTACTTCGCATTGATTTTAATCTAAATCATGTGTTTCGCATGGATTTGAAGCTAACTCGTCTGTTTCGCATGCTGTTGAAGCTAAATCATGTATATCACAAGTATTTCAATCTAAACCACTTGTTTCGCATGGATTCGAAGATCAGCCTTCCACTTCGCACTGATTTGAAGCTGAATCATTTCTTTCGCTTGAATGTGAAGCTAACACGTTTGTTTCCCAAGCATTTGAAGCTAATTCGTGTGTATCACAAGTATTTGAAGCTGAATTATTTTTTTCGCAAGAATATTGTGCTAAACAATGTGTTGCGAATGAATTTGAAGCTAAATCATTTGTTCCGTATGGATTCGAAGAAGAGACTTCTACTTCGCATTGATTTGAAGCGAAATCATGTGTTTCGCTTGGATTTGAAGCTAACTCGTTTGTGTCGCATGCAGTTAAATATAAATCATGTATGTCACAAGTATTTGAAGCTAAAACATTTGATTCGCATGGATTTGAAACTCAGCATTCTACTTCGTATTGATTTGAAGCTAAGTCATGTGTTTCGCATGGATTTGAAGCTAACTCGTTTGTTTCGCCTGCATTTCAAGCCTTATCACTTCTATTCACAAGTATGTGAAGCTAAATCGTTCGTTTCGCATGGATTTGACGCTAAGCCTTCAACTTCGCGTTGACTTGATCCTGAATCACGTGTTTCTCATGGTTTTGAGGCTAGCTCGTTTGTTTCGCATGCAGTTGAAGCTAAATCATGTATATCACAAGTATTTGAAGCTAAACCGTTTTATTCGCATGGATTTGAAGATAAGCCTTCTACCTCGCATTGATTTGAAGATAAATCATGTGTTTCGCTTGGATTTGAAGCTAACTCGATTGTTTCGCATGCTGTTGAAGCTAAATCATGTATATCACAAGTATTTGAAGCTAAACCATTTGTTTCGCATGGATTCGAAGATAACCCTTCTACTTCGCATTGATTTGAAGCTAAATCTTGTGTTTCGCATAGATTTGAAGCTAACTGGTTTGTTTCGCATGCTGTTGAAGCTAAATCATGTATATCAGAAGTATTTGAAGCTAAACCGTTTGAATCGCATGGATTTGAAGCTAAGCCTTCTACCTCGCATTGATTTGAAGATAAATCATGTGTTTCGCTTGGATTTGAAGCTAACTCGTTTGTTTCATATGATGTTGAAGCTAAATCATGTATATCACAAGTGTTTGAAGCTAAACCATTTGTTTCGCATGGATTCGAAGGTAAGCCTTCTACTTCGCATTGATTTGAAGCTAAATCATGTCTATCGCTAGGATTTGAAGCTAACTCGTTTGTTTCGCATACTGTTGAAGCTAAACCATGTATAACACAAGTATTTGAGCCTGATCCATTTGTTTCGCATGGATTCGAAGATCAGTCTCCTAATTTGCATTGATTTGAAGGTAAATCATGCCTTTTGCATGCATTTAAAGCTAACTCGTTTGTTTCACCTGCATTTGAAGCTATATCAGAGATATTCGCAAGTATTTGAAGCTAAATCATTCGTTTCGCATGGATTTGAAGATGAGCCTTCTACTTCGCATTGATTTGATGCTAAATCATGTGTTTCGCATGGATTTGAGGCTAACTCGTTTGTTTCGCATGCAGGTGAATCTAAATCATGTATATCACAAGTATTTGAAGCTGAAGCATTTGTTTCGCATGAATATTAAGTTAAACCATGTGTTTCGCATGACTTTGACGCTAAATAATGTGTTTCGCTTGGCTATGAAGCCCAACTCGTTTGTCTCGACTGCATTTTAAGCTAAATCATGTATATCAGAAATATTTGAAGCTAAACCATTTGTTTCGCATCGATTTGAAACTAAATCGTTTGTTTCGCAGTTGAAGCTAAATCATGTATATCACAAGTATTTGAAGCTGAACCATTTGTTTCGAATAGATTTGAAGCTAAGCCTTCTACTTCGCATTGATTTGAAGCTAAATCATGTGTTTCGCTTGGATTTGAAGCTAATTCGTTTGTTTCGCATGCAGTTGGAGCGAAATCACGTATATCACAAGTATTTGAAGCTGAACCATTTGTTTCTCGAGAACACTCTGCTAAACCATGTGTTTCGAATGAATTTGAAGCCAACTCATGTGTTTCGCATGGATTTGAAGCTATCTCGTTTGCTTCACATGCTGTTGAAGCTAAATCATGTTTATCACAAGTATTTCAATCTAAACCACTTGTTTCGCATGGATTCGAAGATCTGCCTTCCACTTCGCACTGATTTGAATCTGAATCATTTCTTTCGCTTGAATGTGAAGCTAACACGTTTGTTTCCCAAGCATTTGAAGCTAATTCGTGTGTATCACAAGTATTTGAAGCTGAATTATTTTTTTCGCAAGAATATTGTGCTAAACAATGTGTTGCGAATGAATTTGAA
Organism: Megalopta genalis; assembly: GCF_051020955.1. Taxonomy (NCBI): domain Eukaryota; kingdom Metazoa; phylum Arthropoda; class Insecta; order Hymenoptera; family Halictidae; genus Megalopta; species Megalopta genalis. Next base: position 97,143 of record NW_027476959.1, on the reverse strand, counting down.
GCTAAACCATTTGTTCCGTATGGATTCGAAGAAGAGACTTCTACTTCGCATTGATTTGAAGCGAAATCATGTGCTTCGCTTGGATTTGAAGCTAACTCGTTTGTGTCGCATGCAGTTGAATATAAATCATGTATATCACAAGTATTTGAGCTAAACCGTTTGATTCGCATGGATTTGAAGCTAAGCCTTCTACTTCGCATTGATTTGAAGATAAATCATGTCTGTCGCTTGGATTTGAAGCTCAGCCTTCTACTTCGCATTGATTTGAAGCGAAATCATGTGCTTCGCTTGGATTTGAAGCTAACACGTTTGTTTCGCATGCATTTGAGGCTAAATCATGTATTTCACATATAATTGAAGCTAAACGATTTGTTTCGCATGGATTCGAAGATAAGCCTTCTACTTCGCATTGTTTTGAAGCTAAATCATGTCTATCGCTAGGATTTGAAGCTAACTCGTTTGTTTCGCATACTGTTGAAGCTAAATCATGTATAACACAAGTATTTGAGCCTGAGCCATTTGTTTCGCATGGATTCGAAGATCAGCCTCCTAATTCGCGTTTATTTGAAGCTAAATCATGTGTTTCGCATGGATTTGAAGCTAAGTCGTTTGTTTCGCATGCAGTTGAAGCTAAATCATGTATATCATAAGTATTTGAAGCTAAAGAACTTTATTCGCATGGATTTCAAACTGAGCCTGCTACTTCGCATTGATTTGAAGGTAAATCATGTCTTTTGCATGCATTTAAAGCTAACTCGTTTGTTTCACCTCCATTTGAAGCTATATCAGTGATATTCGCAAGTATTTGAAGCTAAATCATTCGTTTCGCTGGATTTGAAGCTAAGCCTTCTACTTCGCATTGATTTGAATCTAAATCATGTGTTTCGCTTGGATTTAAAGCTAGCTCGTTGGTTTTGCATGCAGTTGAAGCAAAATCACGCATATCACAAGAATTTTAAGCTAAACCATTTGATTCGCATGCAGTTGAAGCTAAATCATGTATAAAACAAGTGTTTGAAGCTAAACCATATGTTTCGTATGGATTTGAAGCTAAGCCTTCAACTTCGCGTTGAGTTGATGCTATATTATGTTTTTCGCTTGGATTTGAAGCTAACACGTTTGTTTCGCATGCTGTTGAAGCTAAGTCATGTACATCTCAAGTATTTGAAGCTAAACCATCTGTTTCGTGTGGATTCGAATGTAAGCCTTCTACTTCGCATTGATTTGATGCTAAATCATGTGTTTCGCATGGATTTGAAGCTAACTCGTTTGTTTCTCTTGCTGTTGAATGTAAGTCGTGTATATCACAAGTGTTTGAAGCTAAACCATTTGTTTCGGATTTATTCGGAGATCAGCCTTCTACTTCGCATTCATTTGAAGCTAAATCATGTTTTTCGCTTGGATTTGAAGCTGACTCGTTTGTTTCGCATGCTGTTGAATCTAAATCATGTATATCACAAGTATATGAAGCTAAACCATTTGTTTCGCTTGGATTTGAAGCGAAGCCTTCAACTTCGCGTTGACTTGATGCTAAATCATGTTTTTCGCTTGGATTTGAATCTAACTCGTTTTTTCGCATGCAGTTGAAGCTAAATCATGAATATCACAAGTATTTGAAGCTAAAACTTTTGATTCGCACGGATTTGAAGCTAAGCCTTCTACTTCGAATTGATTTGAAGCTAAATCATGTGTTTCGTATGGATTTGCAGCTAACTCGTTTGTTTCGTATGCTGTTGAAGCTAAATCATGTATATTACAAGTGTTTGAAGCTAAACCATTTGCTTCGCATGGATTTGAAGGTAAGCCTTCAACTTCGCGTTGATTTGACGCTATATTATGTTTTTCGCTTAGATTTTAAGCTAACACGTTTGTTTCGCATGCTGTTGAAGCTAAATCATGTATATCACAAGTATTTGAAGCTAAACCATTTGTTTCGCATGGATTCGAAGATAACCCTTCTACTTCGCATTGATTTGAAGCTAAATCATGTGTTTCGCATAGATTTGAAGCTAACTGGTTTCTTTCGCATGCTGTTGAAGCTAAATCATGTATATCACAAGTATTTGAAGCTAAATCGTTTGATTCGCATGGATTTGAAGATAAGCCTTCTACCTCGCATTGATTTGAAGATAAATCATGTGTTTCGCTTGGATTTGAAGCTAACTCGTTTGTTTCGCATGCTGTTGAAGCTAAATCATGTATATCACAAGTATTTGAAGCTAAAGCATTTGTTTCGCATGGATTCGAAGATAACCCTTCTACTTCGCATTGATTTGAAGCTAAATCATGTGTTTCGCATGGATTTAAAGCTAACTCGTTTGTTTCGCATACTGTTGAAGCTAAACCATGTATAACACAAGTATTTGAGCCTGATCCATTTGTTTCGCATGGATTCGAAGATCAGTCTCCTAATTTGCATTGATTTGAAGGTAAATCATGCCTTTTGCATGCATTTAAAGCTAACTCGTTTGTTTCACCTGCATTTGAAGCTATATCAGAGATATTCGCAAGTATTTGAAGCTAAATCATTCGTTTCGCATGGATTTGAAGATAAGCCTTCTACTTCGCATTGATTTGATGCTAAATCATGTGTTTCGCATGGATTTGAAGCTAACTCGTTTGTTTCGCCTGCATTTCAAGCCTTATCACTTCTATTCACAAGTATGTGAAGCTAAATCGTTCGTTTCGCATGGATTTGACGCTAAGCCTTCAACTTCGCGTTGACTTGATCCTGAATCACGTGTTTCTCATGGATTTGAGGCTAGCTCGTTTGTTTCGCATGCAGTTGAAGCTAAATCATGTATATCACAAGTATTTGAAGCTAAACCGTTTGATTCGCATGGATTTGAAGATAAGCCTTCTACCTCGCATTGATTTGAAGATAAATCATGTGTTTCGCTTGGATTTGAAGCTAACTCGTTTGTTTCGCATGCTGTTGAAGCTAAATCATGTATATCACAAGTATTTGAAGCTAAACCATTTGTTTCGCATGGATTCGAAGATAACCCTTATACTTCGCATTGATTTGAAGCTAAATCATGTGTTTCGCATAGATTTGAAGCTAACTGGTTTGTTTCGCATTCTGTTGAAGCTAAATCATGTATATCACATGTATTTGAAGCTAAATCGTTTGATTCGCATGGATTTGAAGATAAGCCTTCTACCTCGCATTGATTTGAAGATAAATCATGTGTTTCGCTTGGATTTGAAGCTAACTCGTTTGTTTCGCATGCTGTTGAAGTTAAATCATGTATATCACAAGTATTTGAAGCTAAACCATTTGTTTCGCATGGATTCGAAGATAACCCTTCTACTTCGCATTGATTTGAAGCTAAATCATGTGTTTCGCATGGATTTAAAGCTAACTCGTTTGTTTCGCATACTGTTGAAGCTAAATCATGTATATCAGAAGTATTTGAAGCTAAACCGTTTGAATCGCATGGATTTGAAGCTAAGCCTTCTACCTCGCATTGATTTGAAGATAAATCATGTGTTTCGCTTGGATTTGAAGCTAACTCGTTTGTTTCGCATACTGTTGAAGCTAAACCATGTATAACACAAGTATCTGAGCCTGATCCATTTGTTTCGCATGGATTCGAAGATCAGTCTCCTAATTTGCATTGATTTGAAGGTAAATCATGCCTTTTGCATGCATTTAAAGCTAACTCGTTTGTTTCACCTGCATTTGAATCTATATCAGAGATATTCGCAAGTATTTGAAGATAAATCATTCGTTTCGCATGGATTTGAAGATAAGCCTTCTACTTCGCATTGATTTGATGCTAAATCATGAGTTACGCATGGATTTGAAGCTAAATCATGTGTTTTGAATGGATTTGAAGATATCTCGTTTGCTTCCCAAGCAGTTGAAGCTAAATCATGTATATCATAAGTATTTGAAGCTAAAGAACTTGATACGCATGGATTTCAAACTAAGCCTTCTACTTCGCATTGATTTGAATGTAAATCATGTCTTTTGCATGGATTTAAATCTAACTAGTTTGTTTCGCATGCATTTGAAGCTATATCAGTGATATTCGCAAGTATTTGAAGCTAAATCATTCGTTTCGCTGGATTTGAAGCTAAGCCTTCTACTTCGCATTGATTTGATTCTAAATCATGTGTTTCGCATGGATTTGAAGCTAACTCGTTGGTTTTCCATGAAGTCGAATCTAAATCATGTATATCACAAGTATTTGAAGCTGAACCATTTGTTTCACATAGATTTAATGCTAAGCCTTCTACTTCACATTTATTGGAAGTTAAATCACGTGTTTCGCTTGCATTTGAAGATAACTGTTTGGTTTCGCATGCAGTTGAAGCTAAATCATGTATATCACAAGTATTTGAACTAAACCATTTGTTTCGCATGGATTCGACGATCAGCCATCGGCTTCGCATTGATTTTAAGCTATATCGTGTGTTTCGCATCGATTTGAAGCTAATTCGTTTGTTTCGCCTGCATTTGAAGCTAAATCATGTATATCACAAGTATTTGAAGCATAACCATTTGTTTCGCATGGATTCGAAGATAAGCCTTCTACTTCGCATTGATTTGAAGCTAAATCATGTGTTTCGCATGGATTTGAAGCTAACTCGTTTGTTTCTCTTGCTGTTGAATGTAAATCATGTATATCACAAGTGTTTGAAGCTAAAACATTTGTTTCGCATGGATTCGAAGGTACGCCATCTTCTTCGCATTGATTTGAAGCTAAATCATGTCTATCGCTAGGATTTGAAGCTAAGTCGTTTGTTTCGCATACTGTTGAAGCTAAATCATGTATAACACAAGTATTTGAGCATGATCCATTTGTTTCGCATGGATTCGAAGATCAGTCTCCTAATTTGCATTGATTTGAAGGTAAATCATGTCTTTTGCATGGATTTAAAGCTAACTCGTTTGTTTCACTTGCATTTGAAGCTATAGCAGAGATATTCGCACGTATTTGAAGCTAAATCATTCGTTTCGCTGGATTTGAAGCTAAGCCTTCTACTTCGCATTGATATGAATCTAAATCATGTGTTTCGCTTGGATTTGAAGCTATCTCGTTGGTTTTGCATGCAGTTGAAGCAAAATCACGCATATCACAAGTATTTGAAGCTAAACCATTCGATTCGCATGGATTCGAAGATGAGCTTTCTACATCGCATTGATTTGAAGCTAAATCATGAGTTTCGCATGGATTTGAAGCTAAATCATGTGTTTTGAATGGATTTGAAGATATCTCGTTTGCTTCCCAAGCAGTTGAAGCTAAATCATGTATATCATAAGTATTTGAAGCTAAAGAACTTGATACGCATGGATTTCAAACTAAGCCTTCTACTTCGCATTGATTTGAAGGTAAATCATGTCTTTTGCATGGATTTAAAGCTAACTAGTTTGTTTCGCATGCATTTGAAGCTATATCAGTGATATTCGCAAGTATTTGAAGCTAAATCATTCGTTTCGCTGGATTTGAAGCTAAGCCTTCTACTTCGCATTGATTTGATTCTAAATCATGTGTTTCGCATGGATTTGAAGCTAAGCCTTCTACTTCACATTGATTGGAAGTTAAATCATGTGTTTCGCTTGCATTTGAAGATAACTGTTTGGTTTCGCATGCAGTTGAAGCTAAATCATGTATATCACAAGTATTTGAACTAAACCATTTGTTTCGCATGGATTCGAAGATAAGCCTTCTACTTCGCTTTGAATAGAAGCTAAATCATGTATCTGGCATGTATTTGAAACTAACACGTTTGTTTCGCATGCATTTGAAGCTATATCACTTATGTTCGCAAGTATTTGAAGCTAAACCATTCGTTTCGCATGGATTTGAAGCTAAGCCTTCTGCTTCGCATTCATTTGAAGCGAAATCATGTGTTTCGCTTGTATTTGAAGCTAACTGTTTGGTTTCGCATGCAGTTGAATATATATCATGAATATCACAAGTATTTGAAGCTAAAACTTTTGATTCGCACGGATTTGAAGCTAAGCCTTCTACTTCGAATTGATTTGAAGCTAAATCATGTGTTTCGTATGGATTTGCAGCTAACTCGTTTGTTTCGTATGCTGTTGAAGCTAAATCATGTATATTACAAGTGTTTGAAGCTAAACCATTTGCTTCGCATGGATTTGAAGGTAAGCCTTCAACTTCGCGTTGATTTGACGCTATATTATGTTTTTCGCTTAGATTTTAAGCTAACACGTTTGTTTCGCATGCTGTTGAAGCTAAATCATGTATATCACAAGTATTTGAAGCTAAACCATTTGTTTCGCATGGATTCGAAGATAATCCTTCTACTTCGCATTGATTTGAAGCTAAATCATGTGTTTCGCATAGATTTGAAGCTAACTGGTTTGTTTCGCATGCTGTTGAAGCTAAATCATGTATATCACAAGTATTTGAAGCTAAATCGTTTGATTCGCATGGATTTGAAGATAAGCCTTCTACCTCGCATTGATTTGAAGATAAATCATGTGTTTCGCTTGGATTTGAAGCTAACTCGTTTGTTTCGCATGCTGTTGAAGCTAAATCATGTATATCACAAGTATTTGAAGCTAAAGCATTTGTTTCGCATGGATTCGAAGATAACCCTTCTACTTCGCATTGATTTGAAGCTAAATCATGTGTTTCGCATGGATTTAAAGCTAACTCGTTTGTTTCGCATACTGTTGAAGCTAAACCATGTATAACACAAGTATTTGAGCCTGATCCATTTGTTTCGCATGGATTCGAAGATCAGTCTCCTAATTTGCATTGATTTGAAGGTAAATCATGCCTTTTGCATGCATTTAAAGCTAACTCGTTTGTTTCACCTGCATTTGAAGCTATATCAGAGATATTCGCAAGTATTTGAAGCTAAATCATTCGTTTCGCATGGATTTGAAGATAAGCCTTCTACTTCGCATTGATTTGATGCTAAATCATGTGTTTCGCATGGATTTGAAGCTAACTCGTTTGTTTCGCCTGCATTTCAAGCCTTACCACTTCTATTCACAAGTATGTGAAGCTAAATCGTTCGTTTCGCATGGATTTGACGCTAAGCCTTCAACTTCGCGTTGACTTGATCCTGAATCACGTGTTTCTCATGGATTTGAGGCTAGCTCGTTTGTTTCACATGCAGTTGAAGCTAAATCTTGTATATCACAAGTATTTGAAGCTAAACCGTTTGATTCGCATGGATTTGAAGATAAGCCTTCTACCTCGCATTGATTTGAAGATAAATCATGTGTTTCGCTTGGATTTGAAGCTAACTCGTTTGTTTCGCATGCTGTTGAAGCTAAATCATGTATATCACAAGTATTTGAAGCTAAACCATTTGTTTCGCATGGATTCGAAGATAACCCTTCTACTTCGCATTGATTTGAAGCTAAATCATGTGTTTCGCATAGATTTGAAGCTAACTGGTTTGTTTCGCATTCTGTTGAAGCTAAATCATGTATATCACATGTATTTGAAGCTAAATCGTTTGATTCGCATGGATTTGAAGATAAGCCTTCTACCTCGCATTGATTTGAAGATAAATCATGTGTTTCGCTTGGATTTGAAGCTAACTCGTTTGTTTCGCATGCTGTTGAACCTAAATCATGTATATCACAAGTATTTGAAGCTAAACCATTTGTTTCGCATGGATTCGAAGATAACCCTTCTACTTCGCATTGATTCGGTGCTAAATCATGTGTTTCGCATGGATTTGAAGCTAACTCGTTTGTTTCTCTTGCTGTTGAATGTAAATCATGTATATCACAAGTGTATGAAGCTGAACCATTTGTTTCGCATGGATTCGAATATCATCCTTCTACTTCGCATTCATTTGAAGCTAAATCATGTGTTTCGCTTGGATTTGAAGCTAACTCGTTTGTTTCACATGATGTTGAAGCTAAATCATGTATATCACAAGTGTTTGAAGCTAAACCATTTGTTTCGCATGGATTCGAAGGTAAGCCTTCTACTTCGCATTGATTTGAAGCTAAATCATGTCTATCGCTAGGATTTGAAGCTAACTCGTTTGTTTCGCATACTGTTGAAGCTAAACCATGTATAACACAAGTATCTGAGCCTGATCCATTTGTTTCGCATGGATTCGAAGATCAGTCTCCTAATTTGCATTGATTTGAAGGTAAATCATGCCTTTTGCATGCATTTAAAGCTAACTCGTTTGTTTCACCTGCATTTGAATCTATATCAGAGATATTCGCAAGTATTTGAAGATAAATCATTCGTTTCGCATGGATTTGAAGATAAGCCTTCTACTTCGCATTGATTTGATGCTAAATCATGAGTTACGCATGGATTTGAAGCTAAATCATGTGTTTTGAATGGATTTGAAGATATCTCGTTTGCTTCCCAAGCAGTTGAAGCTAAATCATGTATATCATAAGTATTTGAAGCTAAAGAACTTGATACGCATGGATTTCAAACTAAGCCTTCTACTTCGCATTGATTTGAATGTAAATCATGTCTTTTGCATGGATTTAAAGCTAACTAGTTTGTTTCGCATGCATTTGAAGCTATATCAGTGATATTCGCAAGTATTTGAAGCTAAATCATTCGTTTCGCTGGATTTGAAGCTAAGCCTTCTACTTCGCATTGATTTGATTCTAAATCATGTGTTTCGCATGGATTTGAAGCTAACTCGTTGGTTTTCCATGAAGTCGAATCTAAATCATGTATATCACAAGTATTTGAAGCTGAACCATTTGTTTCACATAGATTTAATGCTAAGCCTTCTACTTCACATTTATTGGAAGTTAAATCACGTGTTTCGCTTGCATTTGAAGATAACTGTTTGGTTTCGCATGCAGTTGAAGCTAAATCATGTATATCACAAGTATTTGAACTAAACCATTTGTTTCGCATGGATTCGACGATCAGCCATCGGCTTCGCATTGATTTTAAGCTATATCGTGTGTTTCGCATCGATTTGAAGCTAATTCGTTTGTTTCGCCTGCATTTGAAGCTAAATCATGTATATCACAAGTATTTGAAGCATAACCATTTGTTTCGCATGGATTCGAAGATAAGCCTTCTACTTCGCATTGATTTGAAGCTAAATCATGTGTTTCGCATGGATTTGAAGCTAACTCGTTTGTTTCTCTTGCTGTTGAATGTAAATCATGTATATCACAAGTGTTTGAAGCTAAAACATTTGTTTCGCATGGATTCGAAGGTACGCCATCTTCTTCGCATTGATTTGAAGCTAAATCATGTCTATCGCTAGGATTTGAAGCTAAGTCGTTTGTTTCGCATACTGTTGAAGCTAAATCATGTATAACACAAGTATTTGAGCATGATCCATTTGTTTCGCATGGATTCGAAGATCAGTCTCCTAATTTGCATTGATTTGAAGGTAAATCATGTCTTTTGCATGGATTTAAAGCTAACTCGTTTGTTTCACTTGCATTTGAAGCTATAGCAGAGATATTCGCACGTATTTGAAGCTAAATCATTCGTTTCGCTGGATTTGAAGCTAAGCCTTCTACTTCGCATTGATATGAATCTAAATCATGTGTTTCGCTTGGATTTGAAGCTATCTCGTTGGTTTTGCATGCAGTTGAAGCAAAATCACGCATATCACAAGTATTTGAAGCTAAACCATTCGATTCGCATGGATTCGAAGATGAGCTTTCTACATCGCATTGATTTGAAGCTAAATCATGAGTTTCGCATGGATTTGAAGCTAAATCATGTGTTTTGAATGGATTTGAAGATATCTCGTTTGCTTCCCAAGCAGTTGAAGCTAAATCATGTATATCATAAGTATTTGAAGCTAAAGAACTTGATACGCATGGATTTCAAACTAAGCCTTCTACTTCGCATTGATTTGAAGGTAAATCATGTCTTTTGCATGGATTTAAAGCTAACTAGTTTGTTTCGCATGCATTTGAAGCTATATCAGTGATATTCGCAAGTATTTGAAGCTAAATCATTCGTTTCGCTGGATTTGAAGCTAAGCCTTCTACTTCGCATTGATTTGATTCTAAATCATGTGTTTCGCATGGATTTGAAGCTAAGCCTTCTACTTCACATTGATTGGAAGTTAAATCATGTGTTTCGCTTGCATTTGAAGATAACTGTTTGGTTTCGCATGCAGTTGAAGCTAAATCATGTATATCACAAGTATTTGAACTAAACCATTTGTTTCGCATGGATTCGAAGATAAGCCTTCTACTTCGCTTTGAATAGAAGCTAAATCATGTATCTGGCATGTATTTGAAACTAACACGTTTGTTTCGCATGCATTTGAAGCTATATCACTTATATTCGCAAGTATTTGAAGCTAAACCATTCGTTTCGCATGGATTTGAAGCTAAGCCTTCTGCTTCGCATTCATTTGAAGCGAAATCATGTGTTTCGCTTGTATTTGAAGCTAACTGTTTGGTTTCGCATGCAGTTGAATATATATCATGAATATCACAAGTATTTGAAGCTAAAACTTTTGATTCGCACGGATTTGAAGCTAAGCCTTCTACTTCGAATTGATTTGAAGCTAAATCATGTGTTTCGTATGGATTTGCAGCTAACTCGTTTGTTTCGTATGCTGTTGAAGCTAAATCATGTATATTACAAGTGTTTGAAGCTAAACCATTTGCTTCGCATGGATTTGAAGGTAAGCCTTCAACTTCGCGTTGATTTGACGCTATATTATGTTTTTCGCTTAGATTTTAAGCTAACACGTTTGTTTCGCATGCTGTTGAAGCTAAATCATGTATATCACAAGTATTTGAAGCTAAACCATTTGTTTCGCATGGATTCGAAGATAATCCTTCTACTTCGCATTGATTTGAAGCTAAATCATGTGTTTCGCATAGATTTGAAGCTAACTGGTTTGTTTCGCATGCTGTTGAAGCTAAATCATGTATATCACAAGTATTTGAAGCTAAATCGTTTGATTCGCATGGATTTGAAGATAAGCCTTCTACCTCGCATTGATTTGAAGATAAATCATGTGTTTCGCTTGGATTTGAAGCTAACTCGTTTGTTTCGCATGCTGTTGAAGCTAAATCATGTATATCACAAGTATTTGAAGCTAAAGCATTTGTTTCGCATGGATTCGAAGATAACCCTTCTACTTCGCATTGATTTGAAGCTAAATCATGTGTTTCGCATGGATTTAAAGCTAACTCGTTTGTTTCGCATACTGTTGAAGCTAAACCATGTATAACACAAGTATTTGAGCCTGATCCATTTGTTTCGCATGGATTCGAAGATCAGTCTCCTAATTTGCATTGATTTGAAGGTAAATCATGCCTTTTGCATGCATTTAAAGCTAACTCGTTTGTTTCACCTGCATTTGAAGCTATATCAGAGATATTCGCAAGTATTTGAAGCTAAATCATTCGTTTCGCATGGATTTGAAGATAAGCCTTCTACTTCGCATTGATTTGATGCTAAATCATGTGTTTCGCATGGATTTGAAGCTAACTCGTTTGTTTCGCCTGCATTTCAAGCCTTACCACTTCTATTCACAAGTATGTGAAGCTAAATCGTTCGTTTCGCATGGATTTGACGCTAAGCCTTCAAGTTCGCGTTGACTTGATCCTGAATCACGTGTTTCTCATGGATTTGAGGCTAGCTCGTTTGTTTCACATGCAGTTGAAGCTAAATCTTGTATATCACAAGTATTTGAAGCTAAACCGTTTGATTCGCATGGATTTGAAGATAAGCCTTCTACCTCGCATTGATTTGAAGATAAATCATGTGTTTCGCTTGGATTTGAAGCTAACTCGTTTGTTTCGCATGCTGTTGAAGCTAAATCATGTATATCACAAGTATTTGAAGCTAAACCATTTGTTTCGCATGGATTCGAAGATAACCCTTCTACTTCGCATTGATTTGAAGCTAAATCATGTGTTTCGCATAGATTTGAAGCTAACTGGTTTGTTTCGCATTCTGTTGAAGCTAAATCATGTATATCACATGTATTTGAAGCTAAATCGTTTGATTCGCATGGATTTGAAGATAAGCCTTCTACCTCGCATTGATTTGAAGATAAATCATGTGTTTCGCTTGGATTTGAAGCTAACTCGTTTGTTTCGCATGCTGTTGAACCTAAATCATGTATATCACAAGTATTTGAAGCTAAACCATTTGTTTCGCATGGATTCGAAGTTAACCCTTCTACTTCGCATTGATTCGGTGCTAAATCATGTGTTTCGCATGGATTTGAAGCTAACTCGTTTGTTTCTCTTGCTGTTGAATGTAAATCATGTATATCACAAGTGTATGAAGCTGAACCATTTGTTTCGCATGGATTTGAAGCTAAGCCTTCTACTTCGCATTGATTTGATTCTAAATCATGTGTTTCGCATGGATTTGAAGCTAACTCGTTGGTTTTCCATGAAGTCGAATCTAAATCATGTATATCACAAGTATTTGAAGCTGAACCATTTGTTTCACATAGATTTGAAGCTAAGCCTTCTACTTCACATTTATTGGAAGTTAAATCACGTGTTTCGCTTGCATTTGAAGATAACTGTTTGGTTTCGCATGCAGTTGAAGCTAAATCATGTATATCACAAGTATTTGAACTAAACCATTTGTTTCGCATGGATTCGACGATCAGCCATCGGCTTCGCATTGATTTTAAGCTATATCGTGTGTTTCGCATCGATTTGAAGCTAATTCGTTTGTTTCGCCTGCATTTGAAGCTAAATCATGTATATCACAAGTATTTGAAGCATAACCATTTGTTTCGCATGGATTCGAAGATAAGCCTTCTACTTCGCATTGATTTGAAGCTAAATCATGTGTTTCGCATGGATTTGAAGCTAACTCGTTTGTTTCTCTTGCTGTTGAATGTAAATCATGTATATCACAAGTGTTTGAAGCTAAAACATTTGTTTCGCATGGATTCGAAGGTACGCCATCTTCTTCGCATTGATTTGAAGCTAAATCATGTCTATCGCTAGGATTTGAAGCTAAGTCGTTTGTTTCGCATACTGTTGAAGCTAAATCATGTATAACACAAGTATTTGAGCATGATCCATTTGTTTCGCATGGATTCGAAGATCAGTCTCCTAATTTGCATTGATTTGAAGGTAAATCATGTCTTTTGCATGGATTTAAAGCTAACTCGTTTGTTTCACTTGCATTTGAAGCTATAGCAGAGATATTCGCACGTATTTGAAGCTAAATCATTCGTTTCGCTGGATTTGAAGCTAAGCCTTCTACGTCGCATTGATATGAATCTAAATCATGTGTTTCGCTTGGATTTGAAGCTATCTCGTTGGTTTTGCATGCAGTTGAAGCAAAATCACGCATATCACAAGTATTTGAAGCTAAACCATTCGATTCGCATGGATTTGAAGATAAGCCTTCTACTTCGCATTGATTTGATGCTAAATCATGAGTTACGCATGGATTTGAAGCTAAATCATGTGTTTTGAATGGATTTGAAGATATCTCGTTTGCTTCCCAAGCAGTTGAAGCTAAATCATGTATATCATAAGTATTTGAAGCTAAAGAACTTGATACGCATGGATTTCAAACTAAGCCTTCTACTTCGCATTGATTTGAAGGTAAATCATGTCTTTTGCATGGATTTAAAGCTAACTAGTTTGTTTCGCATGCATTTGAAGCTATATCAGTGATATTCGCAAGTATTTGAAGCTAAATCATTCGTTTCGCTGGATTTGAAGCTAAGCCTTCTACTTCGCATTGATTTGATTCTAAATCATGTGTTTCGCATGGATTTGAAGCTAACTCGTTGGTTTTGCATGAAGTTGAATCTAAATCATGTATATCACAAGTATTTGAAGCTGAACCATTTGTTTCACATAGATTTGAAGCTAAGCCTTCTACTTCACATTGATTGGAAGTTAAATCATGTGTTTCGCTTGCATTTGAAGATAACTGTTTGGTTTCGCATGCAGTTGAAGCTAAATCATGTATATCACAAGTATTTGAACTAAACCATTTGTTTCGCATGGATTCGAAGATAAGCCTTCTACTTCGCTTTGAATAGAAGCTAAATCATGTATCTGGCATGTATTTGAAGCTAACACGTTTGTTTCGCATGCAGTTGAAGCTAAATCAAGTATAACACAAGTATTTGAGCCTGAGCCATTTGTTTCGCATGGATTCGAAGATCAGCCTCCTACATCGCGTTTATTTGAAGCTAAATCATGTGTTTCGCATGGATTTGAAGCTAACTCGTTTGTTTCGTATGCTGTTGAAGCTAAATCATGTATATTACAAGTGTTTGAAGCTAAACCATTTGTTTCGCATGGATTCAAAGATCAGCCTTCTACTTCGCATTGATTTGAAGTTAAATCATATGTTTCGCATGGATTTGAAGCTAATCGTTTGTATCGCATGCAGTTGAAGCTAAATCATGTATATCACAAGTATTTGAAGCTAAACCATTTATTTCGCATGGATTCGAAGATCAGCCTCCTAATTTGCATTGATTTGATGGTAAATCATGTCTTTTGCGTGGATTTGAAGCTAACACGTTAGTTTCGTATGCTGTTGAAGATAAATCATGTATATCACAAGTATTTGAAGCTAAACAATCAGTTTCGTGTGGATTCGGAGATCAGCCTTCTACTTCGCATTGATTTGAAGCTAAATCATATGTTTCGCTTGGATTTGAAGCTAACTCGTTTGTTTCGCATGCAGTTGAAGCTAAATCATGTTCATCACAAGTATTTGAAGCTGGACCATCTGTTTCGCATGCAGTTGAAGCTAAATCATGTATAAAACAAGTGTTTGAAGCTAAACCATTTGTTTCGTATGGATTTGAAGCTAAGCCTTCAACTTCGCGTTGACTTAATGCTATATTATGTTTTTCGCTTGGATTTGAAGCTAACACGTTTGTTTCGCAGGCTGTTGAAGCTAAATCTTGTATATCACAAGTATTTGAAGCTAATCCATTTGTTTCGCGTGGATTCAAAGATCAGCCTTCTACTTCGCATTGATTTGAACTTAAATCATATGTTTTGCAAGGATTCGAAGCTAATCGATTGTATCGCATTTAGTTGAAGCTAAATCATGTATATCACAAGTATTTGAAGCTAAACCATTTGTTTCGCATGGATTTGAAACTAAGTCTTCTACTTCGCATTGATTTGTAGCTAAATCATCTGTTTCGGATAGATTTGAAGCTATGCCTTCTACTTCGCATTGATTTGAAGCTAAATCATGTGTTTCGCTTGTATTTGAAGCAAACTCGTTTGTTTC
Source organism: Megalopta genalis (assembly GCF_051020955.1). Classification (NCBI taxonomy): domain Eukaryota; kingdom Metazoa; phylum Arthropoda; class Insecta; order Hymenoptera; family Halictidae; genus Megalopta; species Megalopta genalis. Next base: position 81,976 of record NW_027476959.1, on the reverse strand, counting down.
GAATGGATTCGATGATCAGCCATCTGCTTCGCGTTTATTTGAAGCTAAATCATGTGTTTCGGATGGATTCGAAGCTAAGCCTTCAACTTCGCGTTGACTTGATGCTAAATCACGTTTTTCGCTTTGATTTGAAGCTAACTCGTTTTCTCGCATGCAGTTGAAGCTAAATCATGAATATCACAAGTATTTGAAGCTAAACCATCTGTTTCGTGTGGATTCGAATGTAAGCCTTCTACTTCGCATTGATTTGATGCTAAATCATGTGTTTCGCATGGATTTGAAGCTAACTCGTTTGTTTCTCTTGCTGTTGAATGTAAGTCATGTATATCACAAGTTTTTGAAGCTAAACCATTTGTTTCGGATTTATTCGAAGGTAACCCTTCTACTTCGCATTCATTTGAAGCTAAATCATGTTTTTCGCTTGGATTTGAAGCTGACTCGTTTGTTTCGCATGCTGTTGAAGCTAAATCATGTATATCACAAGTAGATGAAGCTAAACCATTTGATTCGCATGGATTTGAAGCTAAGCCTTCTACTTCGCATTGATTTGAAGCTAAATAATTTGTTTCGCTTTGAATTGAAGCTAACACGTTTGTTTCGCCTGTATTTCAAGCTATATCACTTATATTCACACGTATGTAAAGCTAAATGATTCGTTTCGCATGGATATGAAGCTAAGCCTTAAACTTCGCGTTGACTTGATGCTCTATCATGTTTTTCGCTTGGGTTTGAAGCTACCTCGATTGCTTCGCTTGCATTTCAAGCTATTCCATTTATATCACATGTATTTGAAGGTATCTCATTTATTTCGCATGGATTTAATGCTATGCCATCTACTTCGCACTTCTTTGAAGCTAAATCATGTGAGTCGCTAGGATTTGAAGCTAACTCGTTTGTTTCGCATGCTGTTGAAGTTAAATCATGTATATCACAAGTATTTGAAGCTCAACCATTTGTTTCACATAGATTTGAAGCTAAGCCTTCTACTTCACATTGATTGGAAGTTAAATCATGTGTTTCGCATGGATTTGAAGCTAACTCGTTTGTGTCGTCCGCATTTGAAGCTATATCACTTATATTCGCAAGTATTTGAAGCTAAACCATTCGTTTCGCATGGATTTGACGCTAAGCCTTCTGCTTCGCATTGATTTGATACTAAATCATGTGTTTCAAATGGATTTGAAGCTAACACGTTTGTTTCGCATGCTGTTGAACCTAAATCATGTACATTACAAGTATTTGAAGCTAAACCATTTGTTTCGCATGGATTTGAAACTAAGCCTTCTACTTCGCATTGATTTGAAGCAGAATCATGTGTTTCGCTTGTATTTGAAGCTAACTCGTTTGATTCGCATGCAGTTGAAGCTAAATCATGTATATCACAAGTGTATGAAGCTAAACCATTTGTTTCGCATGGATTCGAAGGTAAGCCTACTCCTTCGCATTGATTTGATGCTAAGTCATGAGTTTCGCATGGATTTGAAGCTAAATCATGTGTTTTGAATGGATGTGAAGTTAACTCATTTGCTTCCCAAGCAGTTGAAGCTAAATCATGTATATCATAAGTATTTGAAGCTAAAGAACTTGATTCGCATGGATTTCATACTAAGCCTTCTACTTCGCATTGATTTGAAGGTAAATCATGACTTTTGCATGGATTTAAATCTAACGCGTTTGTTTCGCCTGCATTTGAAGCTATATCAGTGATACTCGCAAGTATTTGAAGCTAAATCATTCGCTTCGCCGGATTTGAATCTAAGCCTTCTACTTCGCATTGATTTCATTCTAAATCATGTGTTTTGCTTGGATTTGAAGCTAACTTGTTTGTTTCGCATGGAGTTGAAGCTAAATAATGTATATCACAAGTATTTGAAGTTAAACCGTTTGATTCGCATCGATTAGAAGCTAACTCGTTTATTTCGCCTGCATTTGAAGCTAAATCATGTATATCACAAGTATTTGAAGCTAAACCATTTGTTTCGCATGGATTCGACGATCTGCCATCGGCTTCGCATTGATTTTAAGCTAAATCATGTGTTTCGCATCGATTTGAAGCTAACTCGTTTGTTTCGCCTGCATTTGAAGCTAAATCATGTATATCACAAGTATTTGAATTTAAACCATTTGTTTCGCATGGATTCGAAGATAAGCCTTCTACTTCGCATTGAATTGAAGCTAAATCATGTGTTTGACATGTATTTGAAGCTAACATGTTTGTTTCGCATGCTGTTGAACCTAAATCATGTATATTACAAGCATTTGAATCTAAACAATCTGTTTCGTGTGGATTCGGAGATCAGACTTCTACTTCGCATTGATTTGAAGCGAAATCATATGTTTCGCTTGGATTTGAAGCTAACTCGTTTGTTTCGCATGCAGTTGAAGCTAAGTCATGTATATCACAAGTATTTGAAGCTAAACCATCTGTTTCGTGTGGATTCGAAGGTAAGCCTTCTACTTCGCATTGATTTGATGCTAAATCATGTGTTTCGAATGGATTTGAAGCTAACTCGTTTGTTTCGCATGCAGTTGAAGCTAAATCATGTATATCACAAGTATTTGAAGCTAAACAATTTGTTTCGCATGGATTCGAAGTTAAGCCTTCTACTTCGCATTGATTTTAATCTAAATCATGTGTTTCGTATGGATTTGAAGCTAACTCGTTTGTTTCGCATGCAGTAGAAGCTAAATCACGTATATCACAAGTATTTGCAGCTAAACCATTTGTTTGGCATCGATACGAAGATACCCCTTCTACTTCGCATTGATTTGAAGTTAAATCATGTGTTTCGCATGGATTTGAAGCTAACTCGTTTGTTTCGCATGCAGTTGAAGCTGAATCATGTATATCACAAGTATTTGAAGTTAAACCATTTGTTTCGCATGGGTTCGAAGATAATCCATCTACTTCGCATTGATTTGAAGCTAAATCATGTGTCTCGCATGGATTTGAAGCTAACTCGTTTTTTTTGCTAGGTGTTGAAGATAAATCATGTATATCACAAGTATTTGAAGATAAAACATTTGATTCGCATGGATTTGAAGCTAACTCGTTTGTTTCGCATGCTGTTGAAGCTAAACCAAGTGTATCACAAGTATTTGAAGCTAAACCATTTGTTACGCATGGATTCGAAGATCAGCCTTCTACTTCGCATTGATTTGAAGCTAAATCATGTGTTTCGCATGGATTTGAAGCTAACTCGTTTGTTTCGCATGCTGTTGAAGCTAAATCATGTATATCACAAGTATTTGAAGTTCAACCATTTGTTTCTCATGGATTCGAAGATAATCCATCTATTTCGCATTGATTTGAAGCTAAATCATGTGTTTTGCATGGATTTGAATCTAACTCGTTTGTTTCGCATGCTGTTGAAAATAAATCATGTATATCACAAGTATTTGAAGCTATATCATTTGTTTCGCATGGATTCGAAGATTAGCCTTCTACTTCGCATTGATTAGATGCTAAGTCATGTGTTTCGCATGGGTTTGAAGCTAACTCGTTTGTTTCGCCTGCATTTGAAGCTATATCACTTATATTCACAAGTATGTGAAGCTAAATCTTTCGTTTCGCATGGATTTGAAGCTAAGCCACCAACTTCGCGTTGACTTGATGCTAAATCATGTTTTTCGTTTGGACTTGAAACTAACTCGTTTGTTTCGCATGCAGTTGAAGCTGAATCATGTATATCACAAATATTTGAAGCTAAACCATTTGATTCCCATGGATTTGAAGCTAAGCTTTCTACTTAGCATTGATTTGAAGCTAACTCATGTGTTTCGCTTGGTTTTGAAGCTAACTCGTTTTTTCGCATGCAGTTGTAGCTAAATCATATATATCACAAGCATTTGAAGCTAAACCAATTGTTTCGCATGGATTCGAAGATAAGCCTTCTACTTCGCATTGATTTTAATCTAAATCATGTGTTTCGCATGGATTTGAAGCTATCTCGTTCGTTTCGCATGCTGTTGAAGCTAAATCATATATATCACAAGTATTTGAATCTAAACCATTTGTTTCGCATTTATTCGAAGCTAAGCCTTCTACTTCGCATTGATTTGAGGCTAAATCATGTGTTTCGCTTGGTTTTGAAGCTAACTCGTTTTTTTCGCATGCTGTTGAAGCTAAATCATGTAAATCACAAGGATTTGAAGCTAAACCATTTGTTTCGCATGGATTCGAAAGTAAGCCTTCTACTTCGCATTGATTTTAATCTAAATCATGTGTTTCGCATGGATTAGCAGCTAACTCGTTTGTTTCGCATGCAGTTGAAGCTAAATCATGTATATCACAAGTATTTGCAGCTAAACCATTTGTTACGCATGGATTCGAAGTTAAGCCTTCTACTTCGCATTGATTTGATGCTAAATCATGTGTTTCGCATGGATTTGAAGATAACTCGTTTGTTTCGCATGCTGTTGAAGCTAAATCATGTATATCACAAGTATTTGAAGCTAAACCATTTGTATCGCATAGGATCGAAGGTAAGCCTCCTACTTCGCATTGATTTGAAGCTAAATCATGTGTTTCGCATGGATTTGAAGCTATCTCGTTCGTTTCGCATGCTGTTGAAGCTAAATCATATATATCACAAGTATTTGAATCTAAACCATTTGTTTCGCATTTATTCGAAGCTAAGCCTTCTACTTCGCATTGATTTGAGGCTAAATCATGTGTTTCGCTTGGTTTTGAAGCTAACTCGTTTTTTTCGCATGCTGTTGAAGCTAAATCATGTATATCACAAGTATTTGAAGCTATATCATACGTTTCACATGGATTCAAAGACAACCCTTCTAATTCGCATTGATTTGAAGCTAAATCATGTGTTTCGCATGGATTTGAAGCTATCTCGTTTGTTTCGCATGCTGTTGAAGCTAAATCATGTATATCACAAGTATTTGAAGTTAAACCATTTGTTACGCATGGATTCGAAGATCAGCCTTCTACTTCGCATTGATTTGAAGCTAAATCATGTGTTCCGCATGGATTTTAAGCTAACACGTCTGTTTCGCATGCAGTTGAAACTAAATCATGTATATCACAAGTATTTGAAGCTAAACAATTTGTTTCGCATGGATTCGAAGTTAAGCCTTCTACTTCGCATTGATTTTAATCTAAATCATGTGTTTCGTATGGATTTGAAGCTAACTCGTTTGTTTCGCATGCAGTTGAAGCTGAATCATGTACATCACAAGTATTAGAAGCTAAACTATTCGTTTCGGATGGATTCGAAGTTAACTCGTTTGTTTCGCATGCAGTAGAAGCTAAATCACGTATATCACAAGTATTTGCAGCTAAACCATTTGTTTCGCATCGATACGAAGATACCCCTTCTACTTCGCATTGATTTGAAGTTAAATCATGTGTTTCGCATGGATTTGAAGCTAACTCGTTTGTTTCGCATGCAGTTGAAGCTGAATCATGTATATCACAAGTATTTGAAGTTAAACCATTTGTTTCGCATGGGTTCGAAGATAATCCATCTACTTCGCATTGATTTGAAGCTAAATCATGTGTCTCGCATGGATTTGAAGCTAACTCGTTTTTTTTGCTAGGTGTTGAAGATAAATCATGTATATCACAAGTATTTGAAGATAAAACATTTGATTCGCATGGATTTGAAGCTAACTCGTTTGTTTCGCATGCTGTTGAAGCTAAACCAAGTGTATCACAAGTATTTGAAGCTAAACCATTTGTTACGCATGGATTCGAAGATCAGCCTTCTACTTCGCATTGATTTGAAGCTAAATCATGTGTTTCGCATGGATTTGAAGCTAACTCGTTTGTTTCGCATGCTGTTGAAGCTAAATCATGTATATCACAAGTATTTGAAGTTCAACCATTTGTTTCTCATGGATTCGAAGATAATCCATCTATTTCGCATTGATTTGAAGCTAAATCATGTGTTTTGCATGGATTTGAATCTAACTCGTTTGTTTCGCATGCTGTTGAAAATAAATCATGTATATCACAAGTATTTGAAGCTATATCATTTGTTTCGCATGGATTCGAAGATTAGCCTTCTACTTCGCATTGATTAGATGCTAAGTCATGTGTTTCGCATGGGTTTGAAGCTAACTCGTTTGTTTCGCCTGCATTTGAAGCTATATCACTTATATTCACAAGTATGTGAAGCTAAATCTTTCGTTTCGCATGGATTTGAAGCTAAGCCACCAACTTCGCGTTGACTTGATGCTAAATCATGTTTTTCGTTTGGACTTGAAACTAACTCGTTTGTTTCGCATGCAGTTGAAGCTGAATCATGTATATCACAAATATTTGAAGCTAAACCATTTGATTCCCATGGATTTGAAGCTAAGCTTTCTACTTAGCATTGATTTGAAGCTAACTCATGTGTTTCGCATGGATTTGAAGTTAACTCGTTTGTTTCGCATGCAGTTGTAGCTAAATCATGTATATCACAAATATTTGCAGCTAAACCATTTGTTTCGCATGGATTCGAAGATAACCCTTCTACTTCGCATTGATTTGAAGCTAAATCATGTGTTTCGCATGGATTTGAAGCTAACTCGTTTGTTTCGCATGCTGTTGAAGCTAAATCATGTATATCACAAGTATTTGAAGATAATCCATTTGTTTCGCATGGATTCGAAGGTAAGCCTTCTACTTCGCATTGATTTGAAGCTAAATCATTTGTTTCGCAAGGATTTGATTCTAACTCGTTTGTTTCGCATGCTGTTGGAACTAAATCATGTATATCACAAGTATTTGAAGCTATATCATTTGCTTCGCATTTATTCGAAGATAAGCCTTCTACTTCGCATTGATTTTAATCTAAATCATGTGTTTCGCATGGATTTGAAGCTAACTCTTTTTTTTCGTATGCAGTTGAAGCTAAATCATGTATATCACAAGTATTTGCAGCTAAACCATTTGTTTCGCATGGATTCGAAGATAACCCTTCTACTTCGCATTGATTTGAAGCTAAATCATGTGTTTCGCATGGATTTGAAGCTAACTCGTTTGTTTCGCATGCTGTTGAATCTAAATCATGTATATCACAAGTATTTGAAGCTAAACCATTTGAATCGCAAGGAATCGAAGATATGCCTCCTACTTCGCATTGATTTGAAGCTAAATCATGTGTTTCGCATGGATTTGAAGCTAACTTGTTTGTTTCGCATGCTGTTGAAGCTAAATCAAGTGTATCACAAGTATTTGAAGCTAAACCATTTGCTTCGCATGGATTCGAAGATCAGCCTTCTACTTCGCATTGATTAGATGCTAAATCATGTGTTTCGCATGGATTTGAAGCTAACTCGTTTGTTTCGCATGCAGTTGAAGCTAAATCATGTATATCACAAATATTTGCAGCTAAACCATTTGCTTCGCACGGATTCGAAGATAACCCTTCTACTTCGCATTGATTTGAAGCTAAATCATGTGTTTAGCATGAATTTGAATCTAACTCGTTTGTTTCGCATGCTGTTGAAACTAAATCATTTATATCACAAGTATTTGAAGCTAAACCATTTGCTTCGCATGGATTCGAAGATAAGCCTTGCACTTCGCATTGATTTGAAGCTAACTCATATGTTTCGCATGGATTTGAAGTTAACTCGTTTGTTTCGCATGCAGTTGAAGCTAAATCATGTATATCACAAATATTTGCAGCTAAACCATTTGTTTCGCATGGATTCGAAGATAACCCTTCTAGTTCGCATTGATTTGAAGCTAAATCATGTGTTTCGCATGGATTTGAAGCTAACTCGTTTGTTTCGCATGCTGTTGAAGCTAAATCATGTATATCACAAGTATTTGAAGATAATCCATTTGTTTCGCATGGATTCGAAGATAAGCCTTCTACTTCGCATTGATTTGAAGCTAAATCATTTGTTTCGCATGGATTTGATTCTAACTCGTTTGTTTCGCATGCTGTAGGAACTAAATCATGTATATCACAAGTATTTGAAGCTATATCATTTGTTTCGCATTTATTCGAAGATAAGCCTTCTACTTCGCATTGATTTTAATCTAAATCATGTGTTTCGCATGGATTTGAAGCTAACTCTTTTTTTTCGTATGCAGTTGAAGCTGAATCATGTATATCACAAGTATTTGAAGCTAAACCATTTGATTCCCATGGATTTGAAGCTAAGCTTTCTACTTAGCATTGATTTCAAGATAAATCATGTGTTTCGCATGGATTTGAAGATAACTCGTTTGCTTCGCATGCTGTTGAAGCTAAATCATGTATATCACAAGTATTTGAAGCTATATCATATGTTTCGCATGGATTCGAAGATAACTCTTCTAATTCGCATTGATTTGAAGCTAAATCATGTGTTTCGCATGGATTTGAAGCTAACTCGTTTGTTTCGCTTGCAGTTGAAGCTGAATCATGTATATCACAAGTAATTGAAGCTAAACTATTCGTTTCGCATGGATTCGAAGATAACCCTTCTTCTTCGCATTGATTTGAAGCTAGATCATTTGTTTCGCATGGATTTGATTCTAACTCGTTTGTTTCGCATGCTGTTGGAACTAAATCATGTATATCACAAGTATTTGAAGCTATATCATATGTTTCGCATGGATTCGAAGATAACTCTTCTAATTCGCATTGATTTGAAGCTAAATCATGTGTTTCGCATGGATTTGAAGCTAACTCGTTTGTTTCGCATGCTGTTGAAGCTAAATCATATATATCACAAGTATTTGAAGCTAAACCATTTGTTTCGCATTTATTCGAAGCTAAGCCTTCTACTTCGCATTGATTTGAGGCTAAATCATGTGTTTCGCTTGGTTTTGAAGCTAACTCGTTTTTTCGCATGCAGTTGTAGCTAAATCATATATATCACAAGCATTTGAAGCTAAACCAATTGTTTCGCATGGATTCGAAGATAAGCCTTCTACTTCGCATTGATTTTAATCTAAATCATGTGTTTCGCATGGATTTGAAGCTAACTCGTTTGTTTCGCATGCAGTTGAAGCTGAATCATGTATATCACAAGTATTTGAAGTTAAACTATTCGTTTCGCATGGATTCGAAGATAAGCCTTCCACATCGCATTGATTTGATGCTAAATCATGTGTTTCGCATGGATTTGAAGCTAACTCGTTTGTTTCGCATGCTGTTGAAGCTAAATCAACTGTATCAAAAGTATTTGAAGCTAAACCATTTGCTTCGCATGGATTCGAAGATCAGCTTTCTACTTCGCATTGATTTGAAGCTAAATCATGTGTTCCGCATGGATTTTAAGCTAACTCGTTTGTTTCGCATGCAGTTGAAGCTAAATCATGTATATCACAAGGATTTGAAGCTAAACCATTTGTTTCGCATGGATTCGAAAATAAGCCTTCTACTTCGCATTGATTTTAATCTAAATCATGTGTTTCGCATGGATTAGCAGCTAACTCGTTTGTTTCGCATGCAGTTGAAGCTAAATCATGTATATCACAAGTATTTGCAGCTAAACCATTTGTTACGCATAGGATCGAAGGTAAGCCTCCTACTTCGCATTGATTTGAAGCTAAATCATGTGTTTCGCATGGATTTGAAGCTATCTCGTTCGTTTCGCATGCTGTTGAAGCTAAATCATGTATATCACAAGTATTTGAAGCTATATCATACGTTTCACATGGATTCCAAGACAACCCTTCTAATTCGCATTGATATGAAGCTAAATCATGTGTTTCGCATGGATTTGAAGCTATCTCGTTTGTTTCGCATGCTGTTGAAGCTAAATCATGTATATCACAAGTATTTGAAGTTAAACCATTTGTTACGCATGGATTCGAAGATCAGCCTTCTACTTCGCATTGATTTGAAGCTAAATCATGTGTTCCGCATGGATTTTAAGCTAACACGTTTGTTTCGCATGCAGTTGAAGCTAAATCATGTATATCACAAGTATTTGAAGCTAAACAATTTGTTTCGCATGGATTCGAAGTTAAGCCTTCTACTTCGCATTGATTTTAATCTAAATCATGTGTTTCGCATGGATTTGAAGATAACTCGTTTGCTTCGCATGCTGTTGAAGCTAAATCATGTATATCACAAGTATTTGAAGCTATATCATATGTTTCGCATGGATTCGAAGATAACTCTTCTAATTCGCATTGATTTGAAGCTAAATCATGTGTTTCGCATGGATTTGAAGCTAACTCGTTTGTTTCGCTTGCAGTTGAAGCTGAATCATGTATATCACAAGTAATTGAAGCTAAACTATTCGTTTCGCATGGATTCGAAGATAACCCTTCTTCTTCGCATTGATTTGAAGCTAGATCATTTGTTTCGCATGGATTTGATTCTAACTCGTTTGTTTCGCATGCTGTTGGAACTAAATCATGTTTATCACAAGTATTTGAAGCTATATCATATGTTTCGCATGGATTCGAAGATAACACTTCTAATTCGCATTGATTTGAAGCTAAATCATGTGTTTCGCATGGATTTGAAGCTAACTCGTTTGTTTCGCTTGCAGTTGAAGCTGAATCATGTATATCACAAGTAATTGAAGCTAAACTATTCGTTTCGCATGGATTCGAAGATAACCCTTCTTCTTCGCATTGATTTGAAGCTAGATCATTTGTTTCGCATGGATTTGATTCTAACTCGTTTGTTTCGCATGCTGTTGGAACTAAATCGTGTATATCACAAGTATTTGAAGCTATATCATTTGTTTCGCATTTATTCGAAGATAAGCCTTCTACTTCGCATTGATTTTAATCTAAATCATGTGTTTCGCATGGATTTGAAGCTAACTCGTTTGTTTCGCATGCTGTTGAAGCTAAATCATGTATATCACAAGTATTTGAAGCTAAACCATTTGTATCGCAAGGAATCGAAGATAAGCCTCCTACTTCGGATTGATTTGAAGCTAAATCATGTGTTTCGCATGGATTTGAAGCTAACTCGTTTGTTTCGCATGCTGTTGAAGCTAAATCATGTATATCACGAGTATTTGAAGCTATATCATATGTTTCGCACGGATTCGAAGATAACCCTTCTAATTCGTATTGATTTGAAGCTAAATCATGTGTTTCGCATGGATTTGAAGCTAACTCGTTTGTTTCGCATGCTGTTGGAACTAAATCATGTATATCACAAGTATTTGAAGCTATATCATTTGTTTCGCATTTATTCGAACATAAGCCTTCTACTTCGCATTGATTTTAATCTAAATCATGTGTTTCGCATGGATTTGAAGCTAACTCGTTTGTTTCGCATGCAGTTGAAGTTGAATCATGTATATCACAAGTATTTGAAGCTAAACCATTTGATTCCCATGGATTTGGAGCTAAGTTTTCTACTTAGCATTGATTTGAAGATAAATCATGTGTTTCGCTTGGATTTGAAGATAACTCGTTTGCTTCGCATGCTGTTGAAGCTAAATCATGTATATCACAAGTATTTGAAGTTAAACCATTTGTTTCTCATGGATTCGAAGATAATCCATCTATTTCGCATTGATTTGAAGCTAAATCATGTGTTTTGCATGGATTTGAATCTAACTCGTTTGTTTCGCATGCTGTTGAAACTAAATCATTTATATCACAAGTATTTGAAGCTAAACCATTTGCTTCGCATGGATTCGAAGGTCAGCCTTCTACTTCGCATTGATTTGATGCTAAATCATTTGTTTCGCATGGATTTGAAGCTAACTCGTTTGTTTCGCATGCAGTTGAAGGTAAATCATGTATATCACAATTATTTGAAGCTAAACCATTTGTATCGCATGGAATCGAAGATAACCCTTCTAATTCGCATTGATTTGATGCTAAATCATGTGTTTCGCATGGATTTGAAGCTAACTCGTTTATTTCGCATGCTGTTGAAGCTAAATCAAGTGTATCACAAGTATTTGGAGCTAAACAATTTGCTTCGCATGGATTCGAAGATCAGCCTTCTACTTCGCATTGATTAGATGCTAAGTCATGTGTTTCGCATGGGTTTGAAGCTAACTCGTTTGTTTCGCCTGCATTTGAAGCTATATCACTTATATTCACAAGTATGTGAAGCTAAATCTTTCGTTTCGCATGGATTTGAAGCTAAGCCATCAACTTCGCGTTGACTTGATGCTAAATCATGTTTTTCGTTTGGACTTGAAGTTAACTCGTTTGTTTCGCATGCTGTTTGAACTAAATCATGTATATCACAAGTATTTGAAGCTATATCATTTGTTTCGCATTTATTCGAAGATAAGCCTTCTACTTCGCATTGATTTTAATCTAAATCATGTGTTTCGCATGGATTTGAAGCTAACTCGTTTGTTTCGCATGCACTTGAAGCTGAATCATGTATATCACAAGTATTTGAAGCTAAATCATTTGATTCCCATGGATTTGAAGCTAAGCTTTCTACTTAGCATTGATTTGAAGATAAATCATGTGTTTCGCTTGGATTTGAAGATAACTCGTTTGCTTCGCATGCTGTTGAAGCTAAATCATGTATATCACAATTATTTGAAGCTAAACCATTTGTATCGCATGGAATCGAAGATAAGCCACCTACTTCGTAATGATTTGTAGCTAAATCATGTGTTTCGCATGGATTTGAAGCTAACGCGTTTATTTCGCATGCTGTTGAAGCTAAATCAAGTGTATCACAAGTATTTGGAGCTAAACAATTTGCTTCGCATGGATTCGAAGATCAGCCTTCTACTTCGCGTTGACTTGATGCTAAATCATGTTTTTCGTTTGGACTTGAAACTAACTCGTTTGTTTCGCATGCAGTTGAAGCTGAATCATGTATATCACAAGTATTTGAAGCTAAACCATTTGATTCCCATGGATTTGAAGCTAAGCTTTCTACTTAGCATTGATTTGAAGATAAATCATGTGTTTCGCTTGGATTTGATGATAACTCGTTTGCTTCGCATGCTGTTGAAGCTAAATCATGTATATCACAAGTATTTGAAGTTAAACCATTTGTTTCTCATGGATTCGAAGATAATCCATCTATTTCGCATTGATTTGAAGCTAAATCATGTGTTTAGCATGAATTTGAATCTAACTCGTTTGTTTCGCATGCTGTTGAAACTAAATCATTTATATCACAAGTATTTGAAGCTAAACCATTTGCTTCGCATGGATTCAAGGATAAGCCTTGCACTTCGCATTGATTTGAAGCTAACTCATGTGTTTCGCATGGATTTGAATCTAACTCGTTTATTTCGCATGCTGTTGAAGCTAAATCATGTATATCACAAGTATATGAAGCTAATCCATTTGTTTCGCATGGATTCGTAGATAAGCCTTCTACTTCGCATTGATTAGATGCTAAATCATGTGTTTCGCATGGGTTTGAAGCTAACTCGTTTGTTTCGCATGCTGTTGAAGCTAAATCATGTATATCACAAGTATTTGAAGCTATATCATTTGTTTCGCATTTATTCGAAGATAAGCCTTCTACATCGCATTGATTTTAATCTAAATCATGTGTTTCGAATGGATTTGAAGCTAACTCGGTTGTTTCGCATGCAGTTGAAGCTGAATCATGTATATCACAAGTATTTGAAGCTAATCCATTTGATTCCCATGGATTTGAAGCTAAACTTTCTACTTAGCATTGATTTCAAGATAAATCATGTTTTTCGCTTGGACTTGAAGTTAACTCGTTTGCTTCGCATGCTGTTGAAGCTAAATCATGTATATCACAAGTATTTGAAGCTATATCATATGTTTCGCATGGATTCGTAGATAACTCTTCTAATTCGCATTGATTTGAAGCTAAATCATGTGTTTCGCATGGATTTGAAGCTAACTCGTTTGTTTCGCTTGCAGTTGAAGCTGAATCATGTATATCACAAGTAATTGAAGCTAAACTATTCGTTTCGCATGGATTCGAAGATAACCCTTCTTCTTCGCATTGATTTGAAGCTAGATCATTTGTTTCGCATGGATTTGATTCTAACTCGTTTGTTTCGCATGCTGTTGGAACTAAATCATGTATATCACAAGTATTTGAAGCTATATCATATGTTTCGCATGGATTCGAAGATAACTCTTCTAATTCGCATTGATTTGAAGCTAAATCATGTGTTTCGCATGGATTTGAAGCTAACTCGTTTGTTTCGCTTGCAGTTGAAGCTGAATCATGTATATCACAAGTAATTGAATCTAAACTATACGTTTCGCATGGATTCGAAGATAACCCTTCTTCTTCGCATTGATTTGAAGCTAGATCATTTGTTTCGCATGGTTTTGATTCTAACTCGTTTGTTTCGCATGCTGATGGAACTAAATCATGTATATCACAAGTATTTGAAGCTATATCATTTGTTTCGCATTTATTCGAAGATAAGCCTTCTACTTCGCATTGATATTAATCTAAATCATGTGTTTCGCATGGATTTGAAGCTAACTCGTTTGTTTCGCATGCTGTTGAAGCTAAATCATGTATATCACAAGTATTTGAAGCTAAACCATTTGTATCGCAAGGAATCGAAAATAAGCCTCCTACTTCGGATTGATTTGAAGCTAAATCATGTGTTTCGCATGGATTTGAAGCTAACTCGTTTGTTTCGCATGCTGTTGAAGCTAAATCATGTATATCACAAGTATTTGAAGCTATATCATATGTTTCGCACGGATTCGAAGATAACCCTTCTAATTCGTATTGATTTGAAGCTAAATCATGTGTTTCGCATGGATTTGAAGCTAACTCGTTTGTTTCGCATGCTGTTGGAACTAAATCATGTATATCACAAGTATTTGAAGCTATATCATTTGTTTCGCATTTATTCGAACATAAGCCTTCTACTTCGCATTGATTTTAATCTAAATCATGTGTTTCGCATGGATTTGAAGCTAACTCGTTTGTTTCGCATGCAGTTGAAGCTGAATCATGTATATCACAAGTATTTGAAGCTAAACCATTTGATTGCCATGGATTTGGAGCTAAGTTTTCTACTTAGCATTGATTTGAAGATAAATCATGTGTTTCGCTTGGATTTGAAGATAACTCGTTTGCTTCGCATGCTGTTGAAGCTAAATCATGTATATCACAAGTATTTGAAGTTAAACCATTTGTTTCTCATGGATTCGAAGATAATCCATCTATTTCGCATTGATTTGAAGCTAAATCATGTGTTTTGCATGGATTTGAATCTAACTCGTTTGTTTCGCATGCTGTTGAAACTAAATCATTTATATCACAAGTATTTGAAGCTAAACCATTTGCTTCGCATGGATTCGAAGGTCAGCCTTCTACTTCGCATTGATTTGATGCTAAATCATTTGTTTCGCATGGATTTGAAGCTAACTCGTTTGTTTCGCATGCAGTTGAAGCTAAATCATGTATATCACAATTATTTGAAGCTAAACCATTTGTATCGCATGGAATCGAAGATAACCCTTCTAATTCGCATTGATTTGAAGCTAAATCATGTGTTTCGCATGGATTTGAAGCTAACTCGTTTATTTCGCATGCTGTTGAAGCTAAATCAAGTGTATCACAAGTATTTGGAGCTAAACAATTTGCTTCGCATGGATTCGAAGATTAGCCTTCTACTACGCATTGATTAGATGCTAAATCATGTGTTTCGCATGGGTTTGAAGCTAACTCGTTTTTTCGCTAGCAGTTGAAGCTAAATCATGTATATCACAAGTATTTGAAGCTAAACCATTTGATTCCCATGGATTTGAAGCTAAGCTTTCTACTTAGCATTGATTTGAAGATAAATCATGTGTTTCGCTTGGATTTGAAGATAACTCGTTTGCTTCGCATGCTGTTGAAGCTAAATCATGTCTATCACAATTATTTGAAGCTAAACCATTTGTATCGCATGGAATCGAAGATAAGCCACCTACTTCGTATTGATTTGTAGCTAAATCATGTGTTTCGCATGGATTTGAAGCTAACGCGTTTATTTCGCATGCTGTTGAAGCTAAATCAAGTGTATCACAAGTATTTGGAGCTAAACAATTTGCTTCGCATGGATTCGAAGATCAGCCTTCTACTTCGCATTGATTAGATGCTAAATCATTTGTTTCGCATGGGTTTGAAGCTAACTCGTTTTTTCGCTAGCAGTTGAAGCTAAATCATGTATATCACAAGTATTTCAAGCTAAACCATTTGATTCCCATGGATTTGAAGCTAAGCTTTCTACTTAGCATTGATTTGAAGATAAATCATGTGTTTCGCTTGGATTAGAAGATAACTCGTTTGCTTCGCATGCTGTTGAAGCTAAATCATGTATATCACAAGTATTTGAAGTTCAACCATTTGTTTCTCATGGATTCGAAGATAATCCATCTATTTCGCATTGATTTGAAGCTAAATCATGTGTTTTGCATGGATTTGAATCTAACTCGTTTGTTTCGCATGCTGTTGAAAATAAATCATGTATATCACAAGTATTTGAAGCTATATCATTTGTTTCGCATGGATTCGAAGATTAGCCTTCTACTTCGCATTGATTAGATGCTAAGTCATGTGTTTCGCATGGGTTTGAAGCTAACTCGTTTGTTTCGCCTGCATTTGAAGCTATATCACTTATATTCACAAGTATGTGAAGCTAAATCTTTCGTTTAGCATGGATTTGAAGCTAAGCCATCAACTTCGCGTTGACTTGATGCTAAATCATGTTTTTCGTTTGGACTTGAAACTAACTCGTTTGTTTCGCATGCAGTTGAAGCTGAATCATGTATATCACAAGTATTTGAAGCTAAACCATTTGCTTCCCATGGATTTGAAGCTAAGCTTTCTACTTAGCATTGATTTGAAGATAAATCATGTGTTTCGCTTGGATTTGAAGATAACTCGTTTGCTTCGCATGCTGTTGAAGCTAAATCATGTATATCACAAGTATTTGAAGTTAAACCATTTGTTTCTCATGGATTCGAAGATAATCCATCTATTTCGCATTGATTTGAAGCTAAATCATGTGTTTAGCATGAATTTGAATCTAACTCGTTTGTTTCGCATGCTGTTGAAGCTGAATCATGTATATCACAAGTATTTGAAGTTCAACCATTTGTTTCTCATGGATTCGAAGATAATCCATCTATTTCGCATTGATTTGAAGCTAAATCATGTGTTTTGCATGGATTTGAATCTAACTCGTTTGTTTCGCATGCTGTTGAAAATAAATCATGTATATCACAAGTATTTGAAGTTAAACCATTTGTTTCGCACGGATTCGAAGATAACCCTTCTACTTCGCATTGATTTGAAGCTAAATCATGTGTTTCGCATGGATTTGAAGCTAACTCGTTTGTTTCGCATGCTGTTGAAGCTAAATCATGTATATCACAAGTATTTGAAGATAATCCATTTGTTTCGCATGGATTCGAAGATAAGCCTTCTACTTCGCATTGATTTGAAGCTAAATCATTTGTTTCGCATGGATTTGATTCTAACTCGTCTGTTTCGCATGCTGTTGGAACTAAATCATGTATATCACAAGTATTTGAAGCTATATCATTTGTTTCGCATTTATTCGAAGATAAGCCTTCTACTTCGCATTGATTTTAATCTAAATCATGTGTTTCGCATGGATTTGAAGCTAACTCGTTTGTTTCGCATGCTGTTGAAGCTAAATCATGTATATCACAAGTATTTGAAGCTAAACCATTTGTATCGCAAGGAATCGAAGATATGCCTCCTACTTCGCATTGATTTGAAGCTAAATCATGTATTTCGCATGGATTTGAAGCTAACTCGTTTGTTTCGCATGCTGTTGAAACTAAATCATGTATATCACAAGTATTTGAAGCTATATAATATGTTTCGCACGGATTCGAAGATAACCCTTCTAATTCGCATTGATTTGAAGCTAAATCATGTGTTTCGCATGGATTTGAAGCTAACTCGTTTGTTTCGCCTGCATTTGAAGCTATATCACTTATATTCACAAGTATGTGAAGCTAAATCTTTCGTTTAGCATGGATTTGAAGCTAAGCCATCAACTTCGCGTTGACTTGATGCTAAATCATGTTTTTCGTTTGGACTTGAAACTAACTCGTTTGTTTCGCATGCAGTTGAAGCTGAATCATGTATATCACAAGTATTTGAAGCTAAACCATTTGATTCCCATGGATTTGAAGCTAAGCTTTCTACTTAGCATTGATTTGAAGATAAATCATGTGTTTCGCTTGGATTTGAAGATAACTCGTTTGCTTCACATGCTGTTGAAGCTAAATCATGTATATCACAAGTATTTGAAGTTAAACCATTTGTTTCTCATGGATTCGAAGATAATCCAACTATTTCGCATTGATTTGAAGCTAAATCATGTGTTTAGCATGAATTTGAATCTAACTCGTTTGTTTCGCATGCTGTTGAAACTAAATCATTTATATCACAAGTATTTGAAGCTAAACCATTTGCTTCGCATGGATTCGAAGATAAGCCTTGCACTTCGCATTGATTTGAAGCTAACTCATGTGTTTCGCATGGATTTGTAGTTAACTCGTTTGTTTCGCATGCAGTTGAAGCTAAATCATGTATATCACAAGTATTTGAAGTTAAACCATTTGTTTCGCACGGATTCGACGATAACCCTTCTACTTCGCATTGATTTGAAGCTAAATCATGTGTTTCGCATGGATTTGAAGCTAACTCGTTTGTTTCGCATGCTGTTGAAGCTAAATCATGTATATCACAAGTATTTGAAGATAATCCATTTGTTTCGCATGGATTCGAAGATAAGCCTTCTACTTCGCATTGATTTGAAGCTAAATCATTTGTTTCGCATGGATTTGATTCTAACTCGTTTGTTTCGCATGCTGTTGGATCTAAATCATGTATATCACAAGTATTTGAAGCTATATCATTTGTTTCGCATTTATTCGAAGATAAGCCTTCTACTTCGCATTGATTTTAATCTAAATCATGTGTTTCGCATGGGTTTGAAGCTAACTCGTTTTTTCGCTAGCAGTTGAAGCTAAATCATGTATATCACAAGTATTTCAAGCTAAACCATTTGATTCCCATGGATTTGAAGCTAAGCTTTCTACTTAGCATTGATTTGAAGATAAATCATGTGTTTCGCTTGGATTAGAAGATAACTCGTTTGCTTCGCATGCTGTTGAAGCTAAATCATGTATATCACAAGTATTTGAAGTTCAACCATTTGTTTCTCATGGATTCGAAGATAATCCATCTATTTCGCATTGATTTGAAGCTAAATCATGTGTTTTGCATGGATTTGAATCTAACTCGTTTGTTTCGCATGCTGTTGAAAATAAATCATGTATATCACAAGTATTTGAAGCTATATCATTTGTTTCGCATGGATTCGAAGATTAGCCTTCTACTTCGCATTGATTAGATGCTAAGTCATGTGTTTCGCATGGGTTTGAAGCTAACTCGTTTGTTTCGCCTGCATTTGAAGCTATATCACTTATATTCACAAGTATGTGAAGCTAAATCTTTCGTTTAGCATGGATTTGAAGCTAAGCCATCAACTTCGCGTTGACTTGATGCTAAATCATGTTTTTCGTTTGGACTTGAAACTAACTCGTTTGTTTCGCATGCAGTTGAAGCTGAATCATGTATATCACAAGTATTTGAAGCTAAACCATTTGCTTCCCATGGATTTGAAGCTAAGCTTTCTACTTAGCATTGATTTGAAGATAAATCATGTGTTTCGCTTGGATTTGAAGATAACTCGTTTGCTTCGCATGCTGTTGAAGCTAAATCATGTATATCACAAGTATTTGAAGTTAAACCATTTGTTTCTCATGGATTCGAAGATAATCCATCTATTTCGCATTGATTTGAAGCTAAATCATGTGTTTAGCATGAATTTGAATCTAACTCGTTTGTTTCGCATGCTGTTGAAGCTGAATCATGTATATCACAAGTATTTGAAGTTCAACCATTTGTTTCTCATGGATTCGAAGATAATCCATCTATTTCGCATTGATTTGAAGCTAAATCATGTGTTTTGCATGGATTTGAATCTAACTCGTTTGTTTCGCATGCTGTTGAAAATAAATCATGTATATCACAAGTATTTGAAGTTAAACCATTTGTTTCGCACGGATTCGAAGATAACCCTTCTACTTCGCATTGATTTGAAGCTAAATCATGTGTTTCGCATGGATTTGAAGCTAACTCGTTTGTTTCGCATGCTGTTGAAGCTAAATCATGTATATCACAAGTATTTGAAGATAATCCATTTGTTTCGCATGGATTCGAAGATAAGCCTTCTACTTCGCATTGATTTGAAGCTAAATCATTTGTTTCGCATGGATTTGATTCTAACTCGTCTGTTTCGCATGCTGTTGGAACTAAATCATGTATATCACAAGTATTTGAAGCTATATCATTTGTTTCGCATTTATTCGAAGATAAGCCTTCTACTTCGCATTGATTTTAATCTAAATCATGTGTTTCGCATGGATTTGAAGCTAACTCGTTTGTTTCGCATGCTGTTGAAGCTAAATCATGTATATCACAAGTATTTGAAGCTAAACCATTTGTATCGCAAGGAATCGAAGATATGCCTCCTACTTCGCATTGATTTGAAGCTAAATCATGTATTTCGCATGGATTTGAAGCTAACTCGTTTGTTTCGCATGCTGTTGAAACTAAATCATGTATATCACAAGTATTTGAAGCTATATAATATGTTTCGCACGGATTCGAAGATAACCCTTCTAATTCGCATTGATTTGAAGCTAAATCATGTGTTTCGCATGGATTTGAAGCTAACTCGTTTGTTTCGCCTGCATTTGAAGCTATATCACTTATATTCACAAGTATGTGAAGCTAAATCTTTCGTTTAGCATGGATTTGAAGCTAAGCCATCAACTTCGCGTTGACTTGATGCTAAATCATGTTTTTCGTTTGGACTTGAAACTAACTCGTTTGTTTCGCATGCAGTTGAAGCTGAATCATGTATATCACAAGTATTTGAAGCTAAACCATTTGATTCCCATGGATTTGAAGCTAAGCTTTCTACTTAGCATTGATTTGAAGATAAATCATGTGTTTCGCTTGGATTTGAAGATAACTCGTTTGCTTCACATGCTGTTGAAGCTAAATCATGTATATCACAAGTATTTGAAGTTAAACCATTTGTTTCTCATGGATTCGAAGATAATCCAACTATTTCGCATTGATTTGAAGCTAAATCATGTGTTTAGCATGAATTTGAATCTAACTCGTTTGTTTCGCATGCTGTTGAAACTAAATCATTTATATCACAAGTATTTGAAGCTAAACCATTTGCTTCGCATGGATTCGAAGATAAGCCTTGCACTTCGCATTGATTTGAAGCTAACTCATGTGTTTCGCATGGATTTGTAGTTAACTCGTTTGTTTCGCATGCAGTTGAAGCTAAATCATGTATATCACAAGTATTTGAAGTTAAACCATTTGTTTCGCACGGATTCGAAGATAACCCTTCTACTTCGCATTGATTTGAAGCTAAATCATGTGTTTCGCATGGATTTGAAGCTAACTCGTTTGTTTCGCATGCTGTTGAAGCTAAATCATGTATATCACAAGTATTTGAAGATAATCCATTTGTTTCGCATGGATTCGAAGATAAGCCTTCTACTTCGCATTGATTTGAAGCTAAATCATTTGTTTCGCATGGATTTGATTCTAACTCGTTTGTTTCGCATGCTGTTGGATCTAAATCATGTATATCACAAGTATTTGAAGCTATATCATTTGTTTCGCATTTATTCGAAGATAAGCCTTCTACTTCGCATTGATTTTAATCTAAATCATGTGTTTCGCATGGGTTTGAAGCTAACTCGTTTTTTCGCTAGCAGTTGAAGCTAAATCATGTATATCACAAGTATATGAAGCTAATCCAATTGTTTCGCATGGATTCGAAGATAAGCCTCCTAGCTCGCATTGATTTGAAGCTAAATCATGTGTTTCGCATGGATTTGAATCTAACTCGTTTGTTTCGCATGCTGTTGAAACTAAATCATGTATATCACAAGTATTTGAAGCTAAACAAACCATTTGCTTCGCATGGATTCGAAGATCAGCCTTCTACTTCGCATTGATTAGATGCTAAATCATGTGTTTCGCATGGGTTTGAAGCTAACTCGTTTGTTTCGCCTGCATTTAAAGCCATATCACTTATATTATCAAGTATGTGAAGCTAAATCATTCGTTTTGCATGGATTTGAAGC
The DNA here is from genome assembly GCF_051020955.1 of Megalopta genalis. Classification (NCBI taxonomy): domain Eukaryota; kingdom Metazoa; phylum Arthropoda; class Insecta; order Hymenoptera; family Halictidae; genus Megalopta; species Megalopta genalis. The sequence goes on along the minus strand of NW_027476959.1, from coordinate 59,904 downwards.
TAAGCCATCAACTTCGCATTGACTTGATGCTAAATCATGTTTTTCGTTTGGACTTGAAACTAACTCGTTTGTTTCGCATGCAGTTGAAGCTGAATCATGTATATCACAAGTATTTGAAGCTAAACCATTTGATTCCCATGGATTTGAAGCTAAGCTTTCTACTTAGCATTGATTTGAAGATAAATCATGTGTTTCGCTTGGATTTGATGATAACTCGTTTGCTTCGCATGCTGTTGAAGCTAAATCATGTATATCACAAGTATTTGAAGTTAAACCATTTGTTTCTCATGGATTCGAAGATAATCCATCTATTTCGCATTGATTTGAAGCTAAATCATGTGTTTAGCATGAATTTGTATCTAACTCGTTTGTTTCGCATGCTGTTGAAACTAAATCATTTATATCACAAGTATGTGAAGCTAAACCATTTGCTTCGCATGGATTCGAAGATAAGCCTTGCACTTCGCATTGATTTGAAGCTAACTCATGTGTTTCGCATGGATTTGAATCTAACTCGTTTATTTCGCATGCTGTTGAAGCTAAATCATGTATATCACAAGTATATGAAGCTAATCCATTTGTTTCGCATGGATTCGTAGATAAGCCTTCTACTTCGCATTGATTAGATGCTAAATCATGTGTTTCGCATGGGTTTGAAGCTAACTCGTTTGTTTCGCATGCTGTTGAAGCTAAATCATGTATATCACAAGTATTTGAAGCTATATCATTTGTTTCGCATTTATTCGAAGATAAGCCTTCTACATCGCATTGATTTTAATCTAAATCATGTGTTTCGCATGGATTTGAAGCTAACTCGGTTGTTTCGCATGCAGTTGAAGCTGAATCATGTATATCACAAGTATTTGAAGCTAATCCATTTGATTCCCATGGATTTGAAGCTAAGCTTTCTACTTAGCATTGATTTCAAGATAAATCATGTTTTTCGCTTGGACTTGAAGTTAACTCGTTTGCTTCGCATGCTGTTGAAGCTAAATCATGTATATCACAAGTATTTGAAGCTATATCATATGTTTCGCATGGATTCGTAGATAACTCTTCTAATTCGCATTGATTTGAAGCTAAATCATGTGTTTCGCATGGATTTGAAGCTAACTCGTTTGTTTCGCTTGCAGTTGAAGCTGAATCATGTATATCACAAGTAATTGAAGCTAAACTATTCGTTTCGCATGGATTCGAAGATAACCCTTCTTCTTCGCATTGATTTGAAGCTAGATCATTTGTTTCGCATGGATTTGATTCTAACTCGTTTGTTTCGCATGCTGTTGGAACTAAATCATGTATATCACAAGTATTTGAAGCTATATCATATGTTTCGCATGGATTCGAAGATAACTCTTCTAATTCGCATTGATTTGAAGCTAAATCATGTGTTTCGCATGGATTTGAAGCTAACTCGTTTGTTTCGCTTGCAGTTGAAGCTGAATCATGTATATCACAAGTAATTGAAGCTAAACTATACGTTTCGCATGGATTCGAAGATAACCCTTCTTCTTCGCATTGATTTGAAGCTAGATCATTTGTTTCGCATGGATTTGATTCTAACTCGTTTGTTTCGCATGCTGATGGAACTAAATCATGTATATCACAAGTATTTGAAGCTATATCATTTGTTTCGCATTTATTCGAAGATAAGCCTTCTACTTCGCATTGATATTAATCTAAATCATGTGTTTCGCATGGATTTGAAGCTAACTCGTTTGTTTCGCATGCTGTTGAAGCTAAATCATGTATATCACAAGTATTTGAAGCTAAACCATTTGTATCGCAAGGAATCGAAAATAAGCCTCCTACTTCGGATTGATTTGAAGCTAAATCATGTGTTTCGCATGGATTTGAAGCTAACTCGTTTGTTTCGCATGCTGTTGAAGCTAAATCATGTATATCACAAGTATTTGAAGCTATATCATATGTTTCGCACGGATTCGAAGATAACCCTTCTAATTCGTATTGATTTGAAGCTATATCATGTGTTTCGCATGGATTTGAAGCTAACTCGTTTGTTTTGCATGCTGTTGGAACTAAATCATGTATATCACAAGTATTTGAAGCTATATCATTTGTTTCGCATTTATTCGAACATAAGCCTTCTACTTCGCATTGATTTTAATCTAAATCATGTGTTTCGCATGGATTTGAAGCTAACTCGTTTGTTTCGCATGCAGTTGAAGCTGAATCATGTATATCACAAGTATTTGAAGCTAAACCATTTGATTGCCATGGATTTGGAGCTAAGTTTTCTACTTAGCATTGATTTGAAGATAAATCATTTGTTTCGCTTGGATTTGAAGATAACTCGTTTGCTTCGCATGCTGTTGAAGCTAAATCATGTATATCACAAGTATTTGAAGTTAAACCATTTGTTTCTCATGGATTCGAAGATAATCCATCTATTTCGCATTGATTTGAAGCTAAATCATGTGTTTTGCATGGATTTGAATCTAACTCGTTTGTTTCGCATGCTGTTGAAACTAAATCATTTATATCACAAGTATTTGAAGCTAAACCATTTGCTTCGCATGGATTCGAAGGTCAGCCTTCTACTTCGCATTGATTTGATGCTAAATCATTTGTTTCGCATGGATTTGAAGCTAACTCGTTTGTTTCGCATGCAGTTGAAGCTAAATCATGTATATCACAATTATTTGAAGCTAAATCATTTGTATCGCATGGAATCGAAGATAACCCTTCTAATTCGCATTGATTTGAAGCTAAATCATGTGTTTCGCATGGATTTGAAGCTAACTCGTTTATTTCGCATGCTGTTGAAGCTAAATCAAGTGTATCACAAGTATTTGGAGCTAAACAATTTGCTTCGCATGGATTCGAAGATTAGCCTTCTACTACGCATTGATTAGATGCTAAATCATGTGTTTCGCATGGGTTTGAAGCTAACTCGTTTTTTCGCTAGCAGTTGAAGCTAAATCATGTATATCACAAGTATTTGAAGCTAAACCATTTGATTCCCATGGATTTGAAGCTATGCTTTCTACTTAGCATTGATATGAAGATAAATCATGTGTTTCGCTTGGATTTGATGATAACTCGTTTGCTTCGCATGCTGTTGAAACTAAATCATGTATATCACAAGTATTTGAAGCTATATCATTTGTTTCGCATGGATTCGAAGATTAGCCTTCTACTTCGCATTGATTAGATGCTAAGTCATGTGTTTCGCATGGGTTTGAAGCTAACTCGTTTGTTTCGCCTGCATTTGAAGCTATATCACTTATATTCACAAGTATGTGAAGCTAAATCTTTCGTTTCGCATGGATTTGAAGCTAAGCCATCAACTTCGCGTTGACTTGATGCTAAATCATGTTTTTCGTTTGGACTTGAAACTAACTCGTTTGTTTCGCATGCAGTTGAAGCTGAATCATGTATATCACAAGTATTTGAAGCTAAACCATTTGCTTCCCATGGATTTGAAGCTAAGCTTTCTACTTAGCATTGATTTGAAGATAAATCATGTGTTTCGCTTGGATTTGAAGATAACTCGTTTGCTTCGCATGCTGTTGAAGCTAAATCATGTATATCACAAGTATTTGAAGTTAAACCATTTGTTTCTCATGGATTCGAAGATAATCCATCTATTTCGCATTGATTTGAAGCTAAATCATGTGTTTAGCATGAATTTGAATCTAACTCGTTTGTTTCGCATGCTGTTGAAGCTGAATCATGTATATCACAAGTATTTGAAGTTCAACCATTTGTTTCTCATGGATTCGAAGATAATCCATCTATTTCGCATTGATTTGAAGCTAAATCATGTGTTTTGCATGGATTTGAATCTAACTCGTTTGTTTCGCATGCTGTTGAAAATAAATCATGTATATCACAAGTATTTGAAGCTATATCATTTGTTTCGCATGGATTCGAAGATTAGCCTTCTACTTCGCATTGATTAGATGCTAAGTCATGTGTTTCGCATGGGTTTGAAGCTAACTCGTTTGTTTCGCCTGCATTTGAAGCTATATCACTTATATTCACAAGTATGTGAAGCTAAATCTTTCGTTTAGCATGGATTTGAAGCTAAGCCATCAACTTCGCGTTGACTTGATGCTAAATCATGTTTTTCGTTTGGACTTGAAACTAACTCGTTTGTTTCGCATGCAGTTGAAGCTGAATCATGTATATCACAAGTATTTGAAGCTAAACCATTTGATTCCCATGGATTTGAAGCTAAGCTTTCTACTTAGCATTGATTTGAAGATAAATCATGTGTTTCGCTTGGATTTGAAGATAACTCGTTTGCTTCACATGCTGTTGAATCTAAATCATGTATATCACAAGTATTTGAAGTTAAACCATTTGTTTCTCATGGATTCGAAGATAATCCAACTATTTCGCATTGATTTGAAGCTAAATCATGTGTTTAGCATGAATTTGAATCTAACTCGTTTGTTTCGCATGCTGTTGAAACTAAATCATTTATATCACAAGTATTTGAAGCTAAACCATTTGCTTCGCATGGATTCGAAGATAAGCCTTGCACTTCGCATTGATTTGAAGCTAACTCATGTGTTTCGCATGGATTTGAAGCTAACTCGTTTGTTTCGCATGCTGTTGAAGCTAAATCATGTATATCACAAGTATTTGAAGCTATATCATATGTTTCGCACGGATTCGAAGATAACCCTTCTAATTCGCATTGATTTGAAGCTAAATCATGTGTTTCGCATGGATTTGAAGCTAACTCGTTTGTTTCGCATGCTGTTGGAACTAAATCATGTATATCACAAGTATTTGAAGCTAAACCATTTGATTCCCATGGATTTGGAGCTAAGTTTTCTACTTAGCATTGATTTGAAGATAAATCATGTGTTTCGCTTGGATTTGAAGATAACTCGTTTGCTTCGCATGCTGTTGAAGCTAAATCATGTATATCACAAGTATTTGAAGTTAAACCATTTGTTTCTCATGGATTCGAAGATAATCCATCTATTTCGCAGTGATTTGAAGCTAAATCAAGTGTTTAGCATGAATTTGAATCTAACTCGTTTGTTTCGCATGCTGTTGAAACTAAATCATTTATATCACAAGTATTTGAAGCTAAACCATTTGCTTCGCATGGATTCGAAGATAAGCCTTGCACTTCGCATTGATTTGAAGCTAACTCATGTGTTTCGCATGGATTTGAAGTTAACTCGTTTGTTTCGCATGCAGTTGAAGCTGAATCATGTATATCACAAGTATTTGAAGCTAAACCATTTGATTCCCATGGATTTGAAGCTAAGCTTTCTACTTAGCATTGATTTGAAGATAAATCATGTGTTTCGCATGGATTTGAAGCTAACTCGTTTGTTTCGCATGCTGTTGAAGCTAAATCATGTATATCACAAGTATTTGAAGTTCAACCATTTGTTTCTCATGGATTCGAAGATAATCCATCTATTTCGCATTGATTTGAAGCTAAATCATGTGTTTTGCATGGATTTGAATCTAACTCGTTTGTTTCGCATGCTGTTGAAAATAAATCATGTATATCACAAGTATTTGAAGCTATATCATTTGTTTCGCACGGATTCGAAGATTAGCCTTCTACTTCGCATTGATTAGATGCTAAGTCATGTGTTTCGCATGGGTTTGAAGCTAACTCGTTTGTTTCGCCTGCATTTGAAGCTATATCACTTATATTCACAAGTATGTGAAGCTAAATCTTTCGTTTAGCATGGATTTGTAGCTAAGCCATCAACTTCGCGTTGACTTGATGCTAAATCATGTTTTTCGTTTGGACTTGAAACTAACTCGTTTGTTTCGCATGCAGTTGAAGCTGAATCATGTATATCACAAGTATTTGAAGCTAAACCATTTGATTCCCATGGATTTGAAGCTAAGCTTTCTAATTCGCATTGATTTGAAGCTAAATCATGTGTTTCGCATGGATTTGAAGCTAACTCGTTTGTTTCGCATGCTGTTGGAACTAAATCATGTATATCACAAGTATTTGAAGCTATATCATTTGTTTCGCATTTATTCGAACATAAGCCTTCTACTTCGCATTGATTTTAATCAAAATCATGTGTTTCGCATGGATTTGAAGCTAACTCGTTTGTTTCGCATGCAGTTGAAGCTGAATCATGTATATCACAAGTATTTGAAGCTAAACCATTTGATTCCCATGGATTTGGAGCTAAGTTTTCTACTTAGCATTGATTTGAAGATAAATCATGTGTTTCGCTTGGATTTGAAGATAACTCGTTTGCTTCGCATGCTGTTGAAGCTAAATCATGTATATCACAAGTATTTGAAGTTAAACCATTTGTTTCTCATGGATTCGAAGATAATCCATCTATTTCGCAGTGATTTGAAGCTAAATCAAGTGTTTAGCATGAATTTGAATCTAACTCGTTTGTTTCGCATGCTGTTGAAACTAAATCATTTATATCACAAGTATTTGAAGCTAAACCATTTGCTTCGCATGGATTCGAAGATAAGCCTTGCACTTCGCATTGATTTGAAGCTAACTCATGTGTTTCGCATGGATTTGAAGTTAACTCGTTTGTTTCGCATGCAGTTGAAGCTGAATCATGTATATCACAAGTATTTGAAGCTAAACCATTTGATTCCCATGGATTTGAAGCTAAGCTTTCTACTTAGCATTGATTTGAAGATAAATCATGTGTTTCGCATGGATTTGAAGCTAACTCGTTTGTTTCGCATGCTGTTGAAGCTAAATCATGTATATCACAAGTATTTGAAGTTCAACCATTTGTTTCTCATGGATTCGAAGATAATCCATCTATTTCGCATTGATTTGAAGCTAAATCATGTGTTTTGCATGGATTTGAATCTAACTCGTTTGTTTCGCATGCTGTTGAAAATAAATCATGTATATCACAAGTATTTGAAGCTATATCATTTGTTTCGCACGGATTCGAAGATTAGCCTTCTACTTCGCATTGATTAGATGCTAAGTCATGTGTTTCGCATGGGTTTGAAGCTAACTCGTTTGTTTCGCCTGCATTTGAAGCTATAACACTTATATTCACAAGTATGTGAAGCTAAATCTTTCGTTTAGCATGGATTTGTAGCTAAGCCATCAACTTCGCGTTGACTTGATGATAAATCATGTTTTTCGTTTGGACTTGAAACTAACTCGTTTGTTTCGCATGCAGTTGAAGCTGAATCATGTATATCACAAGTATTTGAAGCTAAACCATTTGATTCCCATGGATTTGAAGCTAAGCTTTCTACTTAGCATTGATTTGAAGATAAATCATGTGTTTCGCTTGGACTTGAAGATAACTCGTTTGCTTCGCATGCTGTTGAAGCTAAATCATGTATATCACAAGTATTTGAAGTTAAACCATTTGTTTCTCATGGATTCGAAGATAATCCATCTATTTCGCAGTGATTTGAAGCTAAATCAAGTGTTTAGCATGAATTTGAATCTAACTCGTTTGTTTCGCATGCTGTTGAAACTAAATCATTTATATCACAAGTATTTGAAGCTAAACCATTTGCTTCGCATGGATTCGAAGATAAGCCTTGCACTTCGCATTGATTTGAAGCTAACTCATGTGTTTCGCATGGATTTGAAGTTAACTCGTTTGTTTCGCATGCAGTTGAAGCTGAATCATGTATATCACAAGTATTAAAAGCTAAACCATTTGATTCCCATGGATTTGAAGCTAAGCTTTCTACTTAGCATTGATTTGAAGATAAATCATGTGTTTCGCATGGATTTGAAGCTAACTCGTTTGTTTCGCATGCTGTTGAAGCTAAATCATGTATATCACAAGTATTTGAAGTTCAACCATTTGTTTCTCATGGATTCGAAGATAATCCATCTATTTCGCATTGATTTGAAGCTAAATCATGTGTTTTGCATGGATTTGAATCTAACTCGTTTGTTTCGCATGCTGTTGAAAATAAATCATGTATATCACAAGTATTTGAAGCTATATCATTTGTTTCGCACGGATTCGAAGATTAGCCTTCTACTTCGCATTGATTAGATGCTAAGTCATGTGTTTCGCATGGGTTTGAAGCTAACTCGTTTGTTTCGCCTGCATTTGAAGCTATATCACTTATATTCACAAGTATGTGAAGCTAAATCTTTCGTTTAGCATGGATTTGTAGCTAAGCCATCAACTTCGCGTTGACTTGATGCTAAATCATGTTTTTCGTTTGGACTTGAAACTAACTCGTTTGTTTCGCATGCAGTTGAAGCTGAATCATGTATATCACAAGTATTTGAAGCTAAACCATTTGATTCCCATGGATTTGAAGCTAAGCTTTCTACTTAGCATTGATTTGAAGATAAATCATGTGTTTCGCTTGGATTTGAAGATAACTCGTTTGCTTCACATGCTGTTGAAGCTAAATCATGTATATCACAAGTATTTGAAGTTAAACCATTTGTTTCTCATGGATTCGAAGATAATCCAACTATTTCGCATTGATTTGAAGCTAAATCATGTGTTTAGCATGAATTTGAATCTAACTCGTTTGTTTCGCATGCTGTTGAAACTAAATCATTTATATCACAAGTATTTGAAGCTAAACCATTTGCTTCGCATGGATTCGAAGATAAGCCTTGCACTTCGCATTGATTTGAAGCTAACTCATGTGTTTCGCATGGATTTGTAGTTAACTCGTTTGTTTCGCATGCAGTTGAAGCTAAATCATGTATATCACAAGTATTTGAAGTTAAACCATTTGTTTCGCACGGATTCGAAGATAACCCTTCTACTTCGCATTGATTTGAAGCTAAATCATGTGTTTCGCATGGATTTGAAGCTAACTCGTTTGTTTCGCATGCTGTTGAAGCTAAATCATGTATATCACAAGTATTTGAAGATAATCCATTTGTTTCGCATGGATTCGAAGATAAGCCTTCTACTTCGCATTGATTTGAAGCTAAATCATTTGTTTCGCATGGATTTGATTCTAACTCGTTTGTTTCGCATGCTGTTGGAACTAAATCATGTATATCACAAGTATTTGAAGCTATATCATTTGTTTCGCATTTATTCGAAGATAAGCCTTCTACTTCGCATTGATTTTAATCTAAATCATGTGTTTCGCATGGATTTGAAGCTAACTCGTTTGTTACGCATGCTGTTGAAGCTAAATCATGTATATCACAAGTATTTGAAGCTAAACCATTTGTATCGCAAGGAATCGAAGATATGCCTCCTACTTCGCATTGATTTGAAGCTAAATCATGTGTTTCGCATGGATTTGAAGCTAACTCGTTTGTTTCGCATGCTGTTGAAGCTAAATCATGTATATCACAAGTATTTGAAGCTATATCATATGTTTCGCACGGATTCGAAGATAACCCTTCTAATTCGCATTGATTTGAAGCTAAATCATGTGTTTCGCATGGATTTGAAGCTAACTCGTTTGTTTCGCATGCTGTTGGAACTAAATCATGTATATCACAAGTATTTGAAGCTATATCATTTGTTTCGCATTTATTCGAACATAAGCCTTCTACTTCGCATTGATTTTAATCTAAATCATGTGTTTCGTTTGGACTTGAAACTAACTCGTTTGCTTCGCATGCTGTTGAAGCTAAATCATGTATATCACAAGTATTTGAAGTTAAACCATTTGTTTCTCATGGATTCGAAGATAATCCATCTATTTCACATTGATTTGAAGCTAAATCATGTGTTTAGCATGAATTTGAATCTAACTCGTTTGTTTCGCATGCTGTTGAAACTAAATCATTTATATCACAAGTATTTGAAGCTAAACCATTTGCTTCGCATGGATTCGAAGATAAGCCTTGCACTTCGCATTGATTTGAAGGTAACTCATGTGTTTCGCATGGATTTGAAGTTAACTCGTTTGTTTCGCATGCAGTTGAAGCTAAATCATGTATATCACAAATATTTGCAGCTAAACCATTTGTTTCGCATGGATTCGAAGATAACCCTTCTACTTCGCATTGATTTGAAGCTAAATCATGTGTTTCGCATGGATTTGAAGCTAACTCGTTTGTTTCGCATGCTGTTGAAGCTAAATCATGTATATCACAAGTATTTGAAGATAATCCATTTGTTTCGCATGGATTCGAAGATAAGCCTTCTACTTCGCATTGATTTGAAGCTAAATCATTTGTTTCGCATGGATTTGATTCTAACTCGTTTGTTTCGCATGCTGTAGGAACTAAATCATGTATATCACAAGTATTTGAAGCTATATCATTTGTTTCGCATTTATTCGAAGATAAGCCTTCTACTTCGCATTGATTTTAATCTAAATCATGTGTTTCGCATGGATTTGAAGCAAACTCTTTTTTTCGTATGCAGTTGAAGCTAAATCATGTATATCACAAGTATTTGCAGCTAAACCATTTGTTTCGCATGGATTCGAAGATATCCCTTCTACTTCGCATTGATTTGAAGCTAAATCATGTGTTTCGCATGGATTTGAAGCTAACTCGTTTGTTTCGCATGCTGTTGAAGCTAAATCATGTATATCACAAGTATTTGAAGCTAAACCATTTGTATCGCAAGGAATCGAAGATATGCCTCATACTTCGCATTGATTTGAAGCTAAATCATGTGTTTCGCATGGATTTGAAGCTAACTCGTTTGTTTCGCATGCTGTTGAAGCTAAATCATGTATATCACAAGTATTTGAAGCTAAACCATTTGTTTCGCATGGATTCGAAGATAAGCCTTCTACTTCGCATTGATTTGAAGCTAAATCATGTGTTTCGCATGGATTTGAAGCTAACTCGTTTGTTTCGCATGCTGTTGAAGCTAAGTCATGTATATCACAAGTATTTGAAGCTAAACCATTTGTTTCGCATGGATTCGAAGGTAACCCTTCTACTTCGCATTGATTTGAAGCTAAATCATGTGTTCCGGATGGATTTGACGCTAACTCGTTTGTTTCGCATGCTGTTGAAGCTAAATCATGAATATCACAAGTATTTGAAGCTATATCATTTGTTTCGCATGGATTCGAAGATAAGCCTTCTACTTCGCATTGATTTTAATCTAAATCATGTGTTTCGCATGGATCTGAAGATAACTCGTTTGTTTCGCATGCTGTTGAAGCTAAATCATGTATATCACAAGTATTTGAAGCTAAACCATTTGTTTCGCATGGATTCCAAGATAACCCTTCTAATTCGCATTTATTAGATGGTAAATCATGCGTTTCGCATGGATTTGAAGCTAACTCGATTGTTTCGCATTCTGTTGAAGCTAAATCATGCATATCACAAGTATTTGAAGCTAAACCATTTGCTTCGCATGGATTCGAAGATCATCCTTCTACTTCGCATTGATTAGATGCTAAATCATGTGTATCGCATGGGTTTGAAGCTAAATCGTTTGTTTCGCCTGCATTTGAAGCCATATCACTTATATTTTCAAATATGTGTAGCTAAATCATTCGTTTTGCATGAATTTAAAGCTAAGCCATCAACTTCGCGTTGACTTGATGCTAATTCATGTGTTTCGCATGAATTTGAATCTAACTCGTTTATTTCGTATGCTGTTTAAGCTAAATCATGTATATCACAAGTATTTGAAGCTAAACCATTTGTTACGCATGGATTCGAAGATCAGCCTTCTACTTCGCATTGATTTACGGCTAAATCATGTTTTCCGCATGGATTTTAAGCTTAACTCGTTTTTTTCGCATGCAGTTGAAGCTAAATCATGTATATCACAAGTATTTGAAGCTAAACCATTTGTTTCGCATGGATTCGAAGATAAGCCTCCTACTTCGCATTGATTTGATGCTAAATCATGTGTTTAGCATGGGTTTGAAGCTAACTCGTTTGTTTCGCCTGCATTTGAAGCTATATCACTTATATTCACAAGTATGTGAAGCTAAATCATTCGTTTCGCATTTATTTGAAGCAAAGCCATCAACTTCGCGTTGACTTGATACTAAATCATGTTTTTCGTTTGGACTTGAAGCTAACTCGTTTGTTTAGCATGTTGTTGAAGCTAAATCATGTATATCACAAGTATTTGAAGCTATATCATATGTTTCGCATGGATTCGAAGATAACCCTTCTAATTCGCATTGATTTGAAGCTAAATCATGTGTTTCGCATGGATTTGAAGCTAACTCGTTTGTTTCGCATGTTGTTGAAGCTAAATCATGTATATCACAAGTATTTGAAGCTATATCATATGTTTCGCATGGATTCGAAGATCAGCCTTCTACTTCGCATTGATTAGATGCTAAATCATGTGTTCGCATGGATCTGAAGATAACTCGTTTGTTTCGCATGCTGTTGAAGCTAAGTCATGTATATCACAAGTATTTCAAGCTAAACCATTTGTTTCGCATGGATTCGAAGATAAGCCTCCTACTTCGCATTGATTTGAAGCTAGATCATGTGTTTCGCATGGATTTGAAGCTAACTCGTTTGTTTCGCATGCTGTTGAAGCTAAGTCATGTATATCACAAGTATTTGCGGCTAAACCATTTGTTTCGCATGGATTCGAAGATAACCCTTCTACTTCGCATTGATTTGAAGCTAAATCATGTGTTTCGCATGGATTTGAAGCTAACTCGTTTGTTTCGCAGGCAGCTGAAGCTGAATCATGTATATCAAAAGTATTTGAAGCTAAACTATTCGTTTCGCATGGATTCGAAGATAAGCCATCCACTTCGCATTGATTTGAAGATAAATCATGTGTTCGCATGGATTTGAAGCTACCTCGTTTGTTTCGCATGCTGTTAAAGCTAAGTCATGTATATCACAAGTATTTGCGGCTAAACCATTTGTTTCGCATGGATTCGAAGGTAACCCTTCTACTTCGCATTGATTTGAAGCTAAATCATGTGTTTCGCATGGATTTGAATCTAACTCGTTTGTTTCGCATGCTGTTGAAACTAAATCATGTATATCACAAGTATTTGAAGCTAAACCATTTGCTTCGCATGGATTCGAAGATCAGCCTTCTACTTCGCATTGATTAGATGCTAAATCATGTGTTTCGCATGGGTTTGAAGCTAACTCGTTTGTTTCGCCTGCATTTGAAGCCATATCACTTATATTTTCAAGTATGTGAAGCTAAATCATTCGTTTTGCATGGATTTGAAGCTAAGCCATCAACTTCGCGTTGACTTGATGCTAATTCATGTGTTTCGCATGGATTTGAAGCTAACTCGTTTGTTTCGCAGGCAGTTGAAGCTGAATCATGTATATCAAAAGTATTTGAAGCTAAACTATTCGTTTCGCATGGATTCGAAGATAAGCCTTCCACTTCGTATTGATTTGAAGCTAAATCATGTGTTCCACATGGATTTGAAGCTGACTCGTTTGTTTCGCTAGCAGTTGAAGCTGAATCATGTATATCACAAGTATTTGCGGCTAAACCATTTGTTTCGCATGGATTCGAAGGTAACCCTTCTACTTCGCATTGATTTGAAGCTAAATCATGTGTTTCGCATGGATTTGAATCTAACTCGTTTGTTTCGCAAGCTGTTGAAACTAAATCATGTATATCACAAGTATTTGAAGCTAAACCATTTGTTTCGCATGGATTCCAAGATAACCCTTCTAATTCGCATTTATTAGATGGTAAATCATGCGTTTCGCATGGATTTGAAGCTAACTCGATTGTTTCGCATTCTGTTGAAGCTAAATCATGCATATCACAAGTATTTGAAGCTAAACCATTTGCTTCGCATGGATTCGAAGATCATCCTTCTACTTCGCATTGATTAGATGCTAAATCATGTGTATCGCATGGGTTTGAAGCTAACACGTTTGTTTCGCCTGCATTTGAAGCCATATCACTTATATTTTCAAATATGTGTAGCTAAATCATTCGTTTCGCATGAATTTGAAGCTAAGCCATCAACTTCGCGTTGACTTGATGCTAATTCATGTGTTTCGCATGGATTTGAAGCTAACTCGTTTGTTTCCTAGGCAGTTGAAGCTGAATCATGTATATCAAAAGTATTTGCGGCTAAACCATTTGTTTCGCATGGATTCGTAGGTAACCCTTCTACTTCGCATTGATTTGAAGTTAAATCATGTGTTTCGCATGAATTTGAATCTAACTCGTTTATTTCGTATGCTGTTTAAGCTAAATCATGTATATCACAAGTATTTGAAGCTAAACCATTTGTTACGCATGGATTCGAAGATCAGCCTTCTACTTCGCATTGATTTACGGCTAAATCATGTTTTCCGCATGGATTTTAAGCTTAACTCGTTTTTTTCGCATGCAGTTGAAGCTAAATCATGTATATCACAAGTATTTGAAGCTAAACCATTTGTTTCGCATGGATTCGAAGATAAGCCTCCTACTTCGCATTGATTTGATGCTAAATCATGTGTTTAGCATGGGTTTGAAGCTAACTCGTTTGTTTCGCCTGCATTTGAAGCTATATCACTTATATTCACAAGTATGTGAAGCTAAATCATTCGTTTCGCATTTATTTGAAGCAAAGCCATCAACTTCGCGTTGACTTGATACTAAATCATGTTTTTCGTTTGGACTTGAAGCTAACTCGTTTGTTTAGCATGTTGTTGAAGCTAAATCATGTATATCACAAGTATTTGAAGCTATATCATATGTTTCGCATGGATTCGAAGATAACCCTTCTAATTCGCATTGATCTGAAGCTAAATCATGTGTTTCGCATGGATTTGAAGCTAACTCGTTTGTTTCGCATGTTGTTGAAGCTAAATCAAGTGTATCACAAGTATTTGAAGCTAAACCATTTGTTTCGCATGGATTCGAAGATCAGCCTTCTACTTCGCATTGATTAGATGCTAAATCATGTGTTCGCATGGATTTGAAGCTACCTCGTTTGTTTCGCATGCTGTTAAAGCTAAGTCATGTATATCTCAAGTATTTGCGGCTAAACCATTTGTTTCGCATGGATTCGAAGGTAACCCTTCTACTTCGCATTGATTTGAAGCTAAATCATGTGTTTCGCATGGATTTGAATCTAACTCGTTTGTTTCGCCTGCATTTGAAGCCATATCATTTATATTTTCAAGTATGTGAGGCTAAATCATTCGTTTTGCATGGATTTGAAGCTAAGCCATCAACTTCGCGTTGACTTGATGCTAATTCATGTGTTTCGCATGGATTTGAAGCTAACTCGTTTGTTTCGCAGGCAGTTGAAGCTGAATCATGTATATCAAAAGTATTTGAAGCTAAACTATTCGTTTCGCATGGATTCGAATATAAGCCTTCCACTTCGCATTGATTTGAAGCTAAATCATGTGTTCCGCATGGATTTGAAGCTGACTCGTTTGTTTCGCATGCTGTTGAAGCTAAATCATGTATATCACAAGTATTTGAAGCTAAACCATTTGTTTTGCATGGATTCGAAGATAAGCCTCCTACTTCGCATTGATTTGAAGCTAAATCATGTGTTTCGCATGGATTTGAAGCTAACTCGTTTGTTTCGCATGCTGTTGAATCTAAGTCATGTATATCATAAGTATTTGCGCCTAAACCATTTGTTTCGCATGGATTCGAAGGTAACCCTTCTACTTCGCATTGATTTGAAGCTAAATCATTTGTTTCGCATGGATTTGAATCTAACTCGTTTGTTTCGCATGCTGTTGAAGCTAAATCATGTATATCACAAGTATTTGAAGCTAAACCATTTGTTTCGCATGGATTCGAAGATAAGCCTCCTACTTCGCATTGATTTGAAGCTAAATCATGTGTTCGCATGGATTTGAAGCTAACTCGTTTGCTTCGCATGCTGTTGAAGCTAAATCAAGTGTATCACAAGTATTTGAAGCTAAACCATTTGTTTCGCATGGATTCGAAGATCAGCCTTCTACTTCGCATTGATTAGATGCTAAATCATGTGTTTTGCATGGATTTGAAGCTAACTCGTTTGTTTCGCATGCTGTTGAAGCTAAATCATGTATATCACAAGTATTTGAAGCTATATCATTTGTTTCGCATGGATTCGAAGATTAGCCTTCTACTTCGCATTGATTAGATGCTAAATCATGTGTTTAGCATGGATTTGAAGCTAACTCGTTTGTTTCGCATGCTGTTGAAGATAAGTCATGTATATCACAAGTATTTGAAGCTAAACCATTTGTTTCGCATGGATTCGAAGATAAGCCTTCCACTTCGCATTCATTTGAAGCTAAATCATGTGTTCCGCATGGATTTGAAGCTAACTCGTTTGTTTCGCATGCAGTTGAAGCTGAATCATGTATATCACAAGTATTTGCGGCTAAACCATTTGTTTCGCATGGATTCAAGGTAACACTTCTACTTCGCATTGATTTGAAGCTAAATCATGCGTTTCGCATGGATTTGAAGCTAACTCGTTTGTTTCGCATTCTGTTGAAGCTAAATCATGCATATCACAAGTATTTGAAGCTAAACCATTTGTTTCGCATGGATTCGAAGATAAGCCTCCTACTTCGCATTGATTTGAAGCTAAATCATGTGTTTCGCATGGATTTGAAGCTAACTCGTTTGTTTCGCATGCTGTTGAAGCTAAGTCATGTATATCACAAGTATTTCAAGCTAAACCATTTGCTTCGCATGGATTCGAAGGTCAGCCTTCTAGTTCGCATTGATTAGATGCTAAATCATGTGTTTCGCATGGATTCGAAGCTAACTCGATTGTTTCGCCTGCATTTGAAGCCATATCACTTATATTTTCAAGCATGTGAAGCTAAATCATTCGTTTTGCATGGATTTGAAGCTAAGCCATCAACTTAGCGTTGACGTGATGATAATTCATGTGTTTCGCATGGATTTGAAGCTAACTCGTTTGTTTAGCATGCAGTTGAAGTTGAATCATGTATATCAAAAGTATTTGAAGCTAAACTATTCGTTTCGCATGGATTCGAAGATAAGCCTTCTACTTCGCATTGATTTTAATCTAAATCATGTGTTTCGCATGGATCTGAAGATAACTCGTTTGTTTCGCATGCTGTTGAAGCTAAATCATGTATATCACAAGTATTTGAAGCTATATCATATGTTTCGCATGGATTCGAAGATAACCCTTCTAATTCGCATTGATTTGAAGCTAAATCATGTGTTTCGCATGGATTTGAAGCTAACTCGTTTGTTTCGCATGCTGTTGAAGCTAAGTCATGTATATCACAAGTATTTCAAGCTAAACCATTTGTTTCGCATGGATTCGAAGGTAACCCTTCTACTTCGCATTGATTTGAAGCTAAATCATGTGTTCCGCATGGATTCGAAGCTAACTCGATTGTTTCGCATGCAGTGGAAGCTGAATCATGTATATCACAAGTATTTGCGGCTAAACCATTTGTTTCGCATGGATTCGAAGGTAACACTTCTACTTCGCATTGATTTGAAGCTAAATCATTCGTTTCGCATGGATTTGAAGCTAACTCGTTTGTTTCGCATGCTGTTGAAGCTAAGTCATGTATATCACAAGTATTTGCGGCTAAACCATTTGTTTCGCATGGATTCGAAGGTAACCCTTCTACTTCGCATTGATTTGAAGCTAAATCATGTGTTCCGGATGGATTTGACGCTAACTCGTTTGTTTCGCATGCTGTTGAAGCTAAATCATGAATATCACAAGTATTTGAAGCTATATCATTTGTTTCGCATGGATTCGAAGATAAGCCTTCTACTTCGCAGTGATTTTAATCTAAATCATGTGTTTCGCATGGATCTGAAGATAACTCGTTTGTTTCGCATGCTGTTGAAGCTAAATCATGTATATCACAAGTATTTGAAGCTAAACCATTTGTTTCGCATGGATTCCAAGATAACCCTTCTAATTCGCATTTATTAGATGGTAAATCATGCGTTTCGCATGGATTTGAAGCTAACTCGATTGTTTCGCATTCTGTTGAAGCTAAATCATGCATATCACAAGTATTTGAAGCTAAACCATTTGCTTCGCATGGATTCGAAGATCATCCTTCTACTTCGCATTGATTAGATGCTAAATCATGTGTATCGCATGGGTTTGAAGATAAATCGTTTGTTTCGCCTGCATTTGAAGCCATATCACTTATATTTTCAAATATGTGTAGCTAAATCATTCGTTTTGCATGAATTTAAAGCTAAGCCATCAACTTCGCGTTGACTTGATGCTAATTCATGTGTTTCGCATGAATTTGAATCTAACTCGTTTATTTCGTATGCTGTTTAAGCTAAATCATGTATATCACAAGTATTTGAAGCTAAACCATTTGTTACGCATGGATTCGAAGATCAGCCTTCTACTTCGCATTGATTTACGGCTAAATCATGTTTTCCGCATGGATTTTAAGCTTAACTCGTTTTTTTCGCATGCAGTTGAAGCTAAATCATGTATATCACAAGTATTTGAAGCTATATCATATGTTTCGCATGGATTCGAAGATAACCCTTCTAATTCGCATTGATTTGAAGCTAAATCATGTGTTTCGCATGGATTTGAAGCTAACTCGTTTGTTTCGCATGTTGTTGAAGCTAAATCATGTATATCACAAGTATTTGAAGCTATATCATATGTTTCGCATGGATTCGAAGATCAGCCTTCTACTTCGCATTGATTAGATGCTAAATCATGTGTTCGCATGGATCTGAAGATAACTCGTTTGTTTCGCATGCTGTTGAAGCTAAATCATGTATATCACAAGTATTTGAAGCTATATCATATGTTTCGCATGGATTCGAAGATAACCCTTCTAATTCGCATTGATTTGAAGCTAAATCATGTGTTTCGCATGGATTTGAAGCTAACTCGTTTGTTTCGCATGCTGTTGAAGCTAAGTCATGTATATCACAAGTATTTCAAGCTAAACCATTTGTTTCGCATGGATTCGAAGGTAACCCTTCTACTTCGCATTGATTTGAAGCTAAATCATGTGTTCCGCATGGATTCGAAGCTAACTCGATTGTTTCGCATGCAGTGGAAGCTGAATCATGTATATCACAAGTATTTGCGGCTAAACCATTTGTTTCGCATGGATTCGAAGGTAACACTTCTACTTCGCATTGATTTGAAGCTAAATCATTCGTTTCGCATGGATTCGAAGATAACCCTTCTAATTCGCATTGATTTGAAGCTAAATCATGTGTTTCGCATGGATTTGAAGCTAACTCGTTTGTTTCGCATGCTGTTGAAGCTAAGTCATGTATATCACAAGTATTTCAAGCTAAACCATTTGTTTCGCATGGATTCGAAGGTAACCCTTCTACTTCGTATTGATTTGAAGCTAAATCATGTGTTCCGCATGGATTTGAAGCTAACTCGTTTGTTTCGCATGCAGTTGAAGCTGAATCATGTATATCACAAGTATTTGCGGCTAAACCATTTGTTTCGCATGGATTCGAAGATAAGCCTCCTACTTCGCATTGATTTGAAGCTAGATCATGTGTTTCGCATGGATTTGAAGCTAACTCGTTTGTTTCGCATGCTGTTGAAGCTAAGTCATGTATATCACAAGTATTTGCGGCTAAACCATTTGTTTCGCATGGATTCGAAGATAACCCTTCTACTTCGCATTGATTTGAAGCTAAATCATGTGTTCCGCATGGATTCGAAGTTAACTCGATTGTTTCGCATGCAGTGGAAGCTGAATCATGTATATCACAAGTATTTGCGGCTAAACCATTTGTTTCGCATGGATTCGAAGGTAACACTTCTACTTCGCATTGATTTGAAGCTAAATCATTCGTTTCGCAAGGATTCGAAGATAACCCTTCTAATTCGCATTGATTTGAAGCTAAATCATGTGTTTCGCATGGATTTGAAGCTAACTCGTTTGTTTCGCATGCTGTTGAAGCTAAGTCATGTATATCACAAGTATTTCAAGCTAAACCATTTGTTTCGCATGGATTCGAAGGTAACCCTTCTACTTCGTATTGATTTGAAGCTAAATCATGTGTTCCGCATGGATTTGAAGCTAACTCGTTTGTTTCGCATGCAGTTGAAGCTGAATCATGTATATCACAAGTATTTGCGGCTAAACCATTTGTTTCGCATGGATTCGAAGATAAGCCTCCTACTTCGCATTGATTTGAAGCTAGATCATGTGTTTCGCATGGATTTGAAGCTAACTCGTTTGTTTCGCATGCTGTTGAAGCTAAGTCATGTATATCACAAGTATTTGCGGCTAAACCATTTGTTTCGCATGGATTCGAAGATAACCCTTCTACTTCGCATTGATTTGAAGCTAAATCATGTGTTTCGCATGGATTTGAAGCTAACTCGTTTGTTTCGCAGGCAGCTGAAGCTGAATCATGTATATCAAAAGTATTTGAAGCTAAACTATTCGTTTCGCATGGATTCGAAGATAAGCCTTCCACTTCGCATTGATTTGAAGATAAATCATGTGTTCGCATGGATTTGAAGCTACCTCGTTTGTTTCGCATGCTGTTAAAGCTAAGTCATGTATATCACAAGTATTTGCGGCTAAACCATTTGTTTCGCATGGATTCGAAGGTAACCCTTCTACTTCGCATTGATTTGAAGCTAAATCATGTGTTTCGCATGGATTTGAATCTAACTCGTTTGTTTCGCATGCTGTTGAAACTAAATCATGTATATCACAAGTATTTGAAGCTAAACCATTTGCTTCGCATGGATTCGAAGATCAGCCTTCTACTTCGCATTGATTAGATGCTAAATCATGTGTTTCGCATGGGTTTGAAGCTAACTCGTTTGTCTCGCCTGCATTTGAAGCCATATCACTTATATTTTCAAGTATGTGAAGCTAAATCATTCGTTTTGCATGGATTTGAAGCTAAGCCATCAACTTCGCGTTGACTTGATGCTAATTCATGTGTTTCGCATGGATTTGAAGCTAACTCGTTTGTTTCGCAGGCAGTTGAAGCTGAATCATGTATATCAAAAGTATTTGAAGCTAAACTATTCGTTTCGCATGGATTCGAAGATAAGCCTTCCACTTCGTATTGATTTGAAGCTAAATCATGTGTTCCGCATGGATTTGAAGCTGACTCGTTTGTTTCGCTAGCAGTTGAAGCTGAATCATGTATATCACAAGTATTTGCGGCTAAACCATTTGTTTCGCATGGATTCGAAGGTAACCCTTCTACTTCGCATTGATTTTAATCTAAATCATGTGTTTCGCATGGATTTGAAGCTAACTCGTTTGTTTCGCATGCTGTTGAAGCTAAATCATGTATATCACAAGTATTTGAAGCTAAACCATTTGTTTCGCATGGATTCGAAGATAAGCCTCCTACTTCGCATTGATTTGAAGCTAAATCATGTGTTCGCATGGATTTGAAGCTAACTCGTTTGCTTCGCATGCTGTTGAAGCTAAATCAAGTGTATCACAAGTATTTGAAGCTAAACCATTTGTTTCGCATGGATTCGAAGATAAGCCTACCACTTCGCATTGATTTGAAGCTAAATCATGTGTTCCGCATGGATTTGAAGCTGACTCGTTTGTTTCGCATGCAGTTGAAGCTGAATCATGTATATCACAAGTATTTGCGGCTAAACCATTTGTTTCGCATGGATTCGAAGGTAACCCTTCTACTTTGCATTGATTTGAAGCTAAATCATGTGTTTCGCATGGATTTGAATCTAACTCGTTTGTTTCGCATGCTGTTGAAACTAAATCATGTATATCACAAGTATTTGAAGCTAAACCATTTGCTTCGCATGGATTCGAAAATCAGCCTTCTACTTCGCATTGATTAGATGCTAAATCATGTGTTTCGCATGGGTTTGAAGCTAACTCGTTTGTTTCGCCTGCATTTGAAGCCATATCACTTATATTTTCAAGTATGTGAAGCTAAATCATTCGTTTTGCATGGATTTGAAGCTAAGCCATCAACTTCGCGTTGACTTGATGCTTATTCATGTGTTTCGCATGGATTTGAAGCTAACTCGTTTGTTTCGCAGGCAGTTGAAGCTGAATCATGTATATCAAAAGTATTTGAAGCTAAACTATTCGTTTCGCATCGATTCGAAGATAAGCCTCCTACTTCGCATTGATTTGAAGCTAAATCATGTGTTCGCATGGATTTGAAGCTAACTCGTATGCTTCGCATGCTGTTGAAGCTAAATAAAGTGTATCACAAGTATTTGAAGCTAAACCATTTGTTTCGCATGGATTCGAAGATCAGCCTTCTACTTCGCATTGATTAGATGCTAAATCATGTGTTTCGCATGGATTTGAAGCTAACTCGTTTGTTTCGCACGCTGTTGAAGCTAAATCATGTATATCACAAGTATTTGAAGCTATATCATTTGTTTCGCATGGATTCGAAGATTAGCCTTCTACTTCGCATTGATTAGATGCTAAATCATGTGTTTAGCATGGGTTTGAAGCTAACTCGTTTGTTTCGCCTGCATTTGGAGCTATATCACTTATATTCACAAGTATGTGAAGCTAAATCATTCGTTTCGCATTTATTTGAAGCAAAGCCATCAACTTCGCGTTGACTTGATACTAAATCATGTTTTTCGTTTGGACTTGAAGCTAACTCGTTTGTTTAGCATGTTGTTGAAGCTAAATCATGTATATCACAAGTATTTGAAGCTAAACCATTTGTTTCGCATGGATTCGAAGATAAGCCTCCTACTTCGCATTGATTTGAAGCTAAATCATGTGTTCGCATGGATTTGAAGCTAACTCGTTTGCTTCGCATGCTGTTGAAGCTAAATCAAGTGTATCACAAGTATTTGAATCTAAACAATTTGTTTCGCATTGATTCGAAAATCAGCCTTCTACTTCGCATTGATTAGATTGTAAATCATGTGTTTCGCATGGATTTGAAGCTAACTCGTTTGTTTCGCATGCTGTTGAAGCTAAATCATGTATATCACAAGTATTTGAAGCTATATCATATGTTTCGCATGGATTCGAAGATAACCCTTCTAATTCGCATTGATTTGAAGCTAAATCATGTGTTTCGCATGGATTTTAAGCTAATTCCTTTGTTTCGCATGCTGTTGAAGCTAAGTCATGTATATCACAAGTATTTGAAGCTAAACCATTTGTTTCGCATGGATTCGAAGATAAGCCTTCCACTTCGCATTCATTTGAAGCTAAATCATGTGTTCCGCATGGATTTGAAGCTAACTCGTTTGTTTCGCATGCAGTTGAAGCTGAATCATGTATATCACAAGTATTTGAAGCTATATCATTTGTTTCGCATGGATTCGAAGATTAGCCTTCTACTTCGCATTGATTAGATGCTAAATCATGTGTTTAGCATGGGTTTGAAGCTAACTCGTTTGTTTCGCCTGCATTTGGAGCTATATCACTTATACTCACAAGTATGTGAAGCTAAATCATTCGTTTCGCATTTATTTGAAGCAAAGCCATCAACTTCGCGTTGACTTGATACTAAATCATGTTTTTCGTTTGGACTTGAAGCTAACTCGTTTGTTTAACATGTTGTTGAAGCTAAATCATGTATATCACAAGTATTTGAAGCTAAACCATTTGTTTCGCATGGATTCGAAGATAAGCCTCCTACTTCGCATTGATTTGAAGCTAAATCATGTGTTCGCATGGATTTGAAGCTAACTCGTTTGCTTCGCATGCTGTTGAAGCTAAATCAAGTGTATCACAAGTATTTGAATCTAAACAATTTGTTTCGCATTGATTCGAAAATCAGCCTTCTACTTCGCATTGATTAGATTGTAAATCATGTGTTTCGCATGGATTTGAAGCTAACTCGTTTGTTTCGCATGCTGTTGAAGCTAAATCATGTATATCACAAGTATTTGAAGCTATATCATATGTTTCGCATGGATTCGAAGATAACCCTTCTAATTCGCATTGATTTGAAGCTAAATCATGTGTTCGCATGGATTTGAAGCTAACTCGTTTGCTTCGCATGCTGTTGAAGCTAAATCAAGTGTATCACAAGTATTTGAAGCTAAACCATTTGTTTCGCATGGATTCGAAGATAAGCCTACCACTTCGCATTGATTTGAAGCTAAATCATGTGTTCCGCATGGATTTGAAGCTGACTCGTTTGTTTCGCATGCAGTTGAAGCTGAATCATGTATATCACAAGTATTTGCGGCTAAACCATTTGTTTCGCATGGATTCGAAGGTAACCCTTCTACTTTGCATTGATTTGAAGCTAAATCATGTGTTTCGCATGGATTTGAATCTAACTCGTTTGTTTCGCATGCTGTTGAAACTAAATCATGTATATCACAAGTATTTGAAGCTAAACCATTTGCTTCGCATGGATTCGAAAATCAGCCTTCTACTTCGCATTGATTAGATGCTAAATCATGTGTTTCGCATGGGTTTGAAGCTAACTCGTTTGTTTCGCCTGCATTTGAAGCCATATCACTTATATTTTCAAGTATGTGAAGCTAAATCATTCGTTTTGCATGGATTTGAAGCTAAGCCATCAACTTCGCGTTGACTTGATGCTTATTCATGTGTTTCGCATGGATTTGAAGCTAACTCGTTTGTTTCGCAGGCAGTTGAAGCTGAATCATGTATATCAAAAGTATTTGAAGCTAAACTATTCGTTTCGCATCGATTCGAAGATAAGCCTTCCACTTCGCATTGATTTGAAGCTAAATCATGTGTTCCGCATGGATTTGAAGCTGACTCGTTTGTTTCGCATGCAGTTGAAGCTGAATCATGTATATCACAAGTATTTGCGGCTAAACCATTTGTTTCGCATGGATTCGAAGGTAACACTTCTACTTCGCATTGATTTTAATCTAAATTATGTGTTTCGCATGGATTTGAAGCTAACTCGTTTTTTTCTCATGCTGTTGAAGCTAAATCATGTATATCACAAGTATTTGAAGCTATACTATTTGTTTCGCATGGATTCGAAGATAAGCCTCCTACTTCGCATTGATTTGAAGCTAAATCATGTGTTCGCATGGATTTGAAGCTAACTCGTATGCTTCGCATGCTGTTGAAGCTAAATAAAGTGTATCACAAGTATTTGAAGCTAAACCATTTGTTTCGCATGGATTCGAAGATCAGCCTTCTACTTCGCATTGATTAGATGCTAAATCATGTGTTTCGCATGGATTTGAAGCTAACTCGTTTGTTTCGCATGCTGTTGAAGCTAAATCATGTATATCACAAGTATTTGAAGCTATATCATTTGTTTCGCATGGATTCGAAGATTAGCCTTCTACTTCGCATTGATTAGATGCTAAATCATGTGTTTAGCATGGGTTTGAAGCTAACTCGTTTGTTTCGCCTGCATTTGGAGCTATATCACTTATATTCACAAGTATGTGAAGCTAAATCATTCGTTTCGCATTTATTTGAAGCAAAGCCATCAACTTCGCGTTGACTTGATACTAAATCATGTTTTTCGTTTGGACTTGAAGCTAACTCGTTTGTTTAGCATGTTGTTGAAGCTAAATCATGTATATCACAAGTATTTGAAGCTAAACCATTTGTTTCGCATGGATTCGAAGATAAGCCTCCTACTTCGCATTGATTTGAAGCTAAATCATGTGTTCGCATGGATTTGAAGCTAACTCGTTTGCTTCGCATGCTGTTGAAGCTAAATCAAGTGTATCACAAGTATTTGAATCTAAACCATTTGTTTCGCATGGATTCGAAGATAAGCTTTCCACTTCGCATTCATTTGAAGCTAAATCATGTGTTCCGCATGGATTTGAAGCTAACTCGTTTGTTTCGCATGCAGTTGAAGCTGAATCATGTATATCACAAGTATTTGCGGCTAAACCATTTGTTTCGCATGGATTCGAAGGTAACACTTCTACTTCGCATTGATTTGAAGCTAAATCATGCGTTTCGCATGGATTTGAAGCTAACTCGTTTGTTCCGCATTCTGTTGAAGCTAAATCATGCATATCACAAGTATTTGAAGCTAAACCATTTGTTTCGCATGGATTCGAAGATAAGCCTCCTACTTCGCATTGATTTGAAGCTAAATCATGTGTTCGCATGGATTTGAAGCTACCTCGTTTCTTTCGCATGCTGTTAAAGCTAAATCATGTATATCACAAGTATTTGAAGGTAAACCATTTGCTTCGCATGGATTCGAAGATCAGCCTTCTACTTCGGATTGATTTAAGGCTAAATCATGTTTTCCGCATGAATTTTAAGCTTAACTCGTTTTTTTCGCATGCAGTTGAAGCTAAATTATGTATATCACAAGTATTTGATTCTAAACCATTTGTTTCGCATGGATTCGAAGATAACCCTTCTACTTCGCATTGATTTGAAGTTAAATCATGTGTTTCGCATGAATTTGAATCTAACTCGTTTATTTCGTATGCTGTTTAAGCTAAATCATGTATATCACAAGTATTTGAAGCAAAACCATTTGTTTCGCATGGATTCGAAGATAAGCCTCCTACTTCGCATTGATTTGAAGCTAAATCATGTGTTCGCATGGATTTGAAGCTAACTCGTTTGCTTCGCATGCTGTTGAAGCTAAATCAAGTGTATCACAAGTATTTGAAGCTAAACCATTTGTTTCGCATGGATTCGAAGATAAGCCTACCACTTCGCATTGATTTGAAGCTAAATCATGTGTTCCGCATGGATTTGAAGCTGACTCGTTTGTTTCGCATGCAGTTGAAGCTGAATCATGTATATCACAAGTATTTGCGGCTAAACCATTTGTTTCGCATGGATTCGAAGGTAACCCTTCTACTTCGCATTGATTTGAAGCTAAATCATGTGTTTCGCATGGATTTGAATCTAACTCGTTTGTTTCGCATGCTGTTGAAACTAAATCATATATATCACAAGTATTTGAAGCTAAACCATTTGCTTCGCATGGATTCGAAAATCAGCCTTCTACTTCGCATTGATTAGATGCTAAATCATGTGTTTCGCATGGGTTTGAAGCTAACTCGTTTGTTTCGCCTGCATTTGAAGCCATATCACTTATATTTTCAAGTATGTGAAGCTAAATCATTCGTTTTGCATGGATTTGAAGCTAAGCCATCAACTTCGCGTTGACTTGATGCTTATTCATGTGTTTCGCATGGATTTGAAGCTAACTCGTTTGTTTCGCAGGCAGTTGAAGCTGAATCATGTATATCAAAAGTATTTGAAGCTAAACTATTCGTTTCGCATCGATTCGAAGATAAGCCTTCCACTTCGCATTGATTTGAAGCTAAATCATGTGTTCCGCATGGATTTGAAGCTGACTCGTTTGTTTCGCATGCAGTTGAAGCTGAATCATGTATATCACAAGTATTTGCGGCTAAACCATTTGTTTCGCATGGATTCGAAGGTAACACTTCTACTTCGCATTGATTTGAAGCTAAATCATGCGTTTCGCATGGATTTGAAGCTATCTCGTTTGTTCCGCATTCTGTTGAAGCTAAATCATGCATATCACAAGTATTTGAAGCTAAACCATTTGTTTCGCATGGATTCGAAGATAAGCCTCCTACTTCGCATTGATTTGAAGCTAAATCATGTGTTCGCATGGATTTGAAGCTACCTCGTTTGTTTCGCATGCTGTTAAAGCTAAATCATGTATATCACAAGTATTTGAAGCTAAACCATTTGCTTCGCATGGATTCGAAGATCAGCCTTCTACTTCGCATTGATTTACGGCTAAATCATGTTTTCCGCATGAATTTTAAGCTTAACTCGTTTTTTTCGCATGCAGTTGAAGCTAAATTATGTATATCACAAGTATTTGATTCTAAACCATTTGTTTCGCATGGATTCGAAGATAACCCTTCTACTTCGCATTGATTTGAAGTTAAATCATGTGTTTCGCATGAATTTGAATCTAACTCGTTTATTTCGTATGCTGTTTAAGCTAAATCATGTATATCACAAGTATTTGAAGCAAAACCATTTGTTACGCATGGATTCGAAGATCAGCCTTCTACTTCGCATTTATTAGATGCTAAATCATGTTTCGCATGGGTTTGAAGCTAACTCGTTTGTTTCGCCTGCATTTGAAGCTATATCACTTATATTCACAAGTATGTGAAGCTAAATCATTCGTTTCGCATGGATTTGAAGCTAAGCCATCAACTTCGCGTTGAATTGATGCTAAATCATGTTTTTCGTTTGGACTTGAAGCTAACTCGTTTGTTTCGCATGCTGTTGAAGCTAAATCACGTATATCACAAGTATTTGAAGCTAAACCATTTGTTTCGCATGGATTCGAAGATAAGCCTCCTACTTCGCATTGATTTGAAGCTAAATCATGTGTTCGCATGGATTTGAAGGTAACTCGTTTGGTTCGCATGCTGTTGAAGCTAAATCAAGTGTATCACAAGTATTTGAAGCTAAACCATTTGTTTCGCATGGATTCGAATATCAGCCTTCTACTTCGCATTGATTTGAAGTTAAATCATATGCTTCGCATGGATTTGAAGCTAACTCGTTTGTTTTGTTTGTAGTTGAAGCTAAATCATGTATATCACAGGTATATCAAGGTAATCCATTTGTGCCGCATTTATTCGAAGCTAAGCCTTCTACTTCGCATTGATTTGAGGCTAAATCATGTGTTTCGCTTGGATTTGAAGCTAACTCATTTGTTTCGCATGCGGTTGAAACTAAATCATGTATATCACAAGTATTTGAAGCTATATCATACGTTTCGCATGGATTCCAAGATAACCCTTCTAATTCGTATTGATTTGAAGTTAATTCATGTGTTTCGCATGGATTTGAAGCTAACTCGTTTCTTTCGCATGCTGTTGAAGCTAAATCATGTACATCACAAGTATTTGAAGCTAAACCATTTGCTTCGCATGGATTCGAAGATCAGCCTTCTACTTCGCATTGATTTGATGCTAAATCATTTGTTTCGCAAGGATTTGAAGCTAACTCGTTTGTTTCGCATGCTGTTGAAGCTAAATCATGTATATCACAAGTATTTGAAGCTAAACCATTTGTATCGCATGGAATCGAAGATAAGCCACCTACTTCGCATTGATTTGAAGCAAAATCATGTGATTCTCATGGGTTTGAAGCTAACTCGTTTGTTTCGCATGCTGTTGAAGCTATATCACTTATATTCTCAAGTATGTGAAGCTAAATCATTCGTTTCGCATGGATTTGAAGCTAAGCCGTCAACTTCGCGTTGACTTGATGATAAATCATGTTTTTCGCTTGGACTTGAAGCTAACTCGTTTGTTTCGCATGCTGTTGAAGCTAAATCATGTATATCACAAGTATTTGCAGCTAAACCATTTGTTTCGCATGGATTCGAAGATAACCCTTCTACTTCGCATTGATTTGAAGCTAAATCATGTGTTTCGCATGGATTTGAATCTAACTCGTATATTTCGCATGCTGTTGAAGATAAATCATGTATATCACAAGTATGTGAAGCTAAACCATTTCGTTCGCATGGATTCGAAGATAACCCTTCTACTTCGCATTGATTTGAAGCTAAATCATGCGTTTCGCATGTATTTGAAGATAACTCGTTTTTTTCGCATGCTGTTGAAGTTAAATCATGTATATCACAAGTATTTGAAGTTCAACCATTTGTTTCTCATGGATTCGAAGATAATCCATCTATTTCGCATTGATTTGAAGCTAAATCATGTGTTTTGCATGGATTTGAATCTAACTCGTTTGTTTCGCATGCTGTTGAAAATAAATCATGTATATCACAAGTATTTGAAGCTATATCATTTGTTTCGCATGGATTCGAAGATAAGCCTTCTACTTCGCATTGATTTGAAGCTAAATCATGTCCATCGCTAGGATTTGAAGGTAACTCGTTTGTTTCGCATACTGTTGAAGGTAAATCATGTATAAGTATTTGAGCCTGAGCCATTTGTTTCGCATGGATTCGAAGAACAGCCTCCTAATTCGCGTTTATTTGAAGCTAAATCATGTGTTTTGAATGGATTTGTAGATAACTCGTTTGCTTCCCAAGAAGTTGAAGCTAAATCATGTATGTCATAAGTATTTGAAGCTAAAGAACTTGATTAGCATGGTTTTCAAACTAAGCCTTCTACTTCGCATTGATTTGAAGGTAAATCGTGTCTTTTGCATGGATTTAAAGCTAACTCGTTTGTTTCGCCTGCATTTGAAGCTATATCAGTGATATTCGCAAGTATTTGAAGCTAAATGCTTCGTTTCGCTGGATTTGAAGATAAGCCGTCTACTTCGCATTGATTTGATTCTAAATCATGTGTTTCGCTTGGATTTGAAGCTAACTCGTTGGTTTTGCATGAAGTTGAATCTAAATCATGTATATAACAAGTATTTGAAGCTGAACCATTTGTTTCACATACATTTGAAGCTAAGCCTTCTACTTCACATTGATTGGAAGTTAAATCATTTGTTTCGCATGGATTTGAAGCTAACTCGTTTGTGTCGCTTGCATTTGAAGCTATATCACTAATATTCGCGAGTATTTGAAGCTAAACCATTCGTTTCGCATGGATTCGAAGATCAGCCTTCTACTTCGCATTCATTTGAAGCTAAATCATGTGTTTCGCATGGATTTGAAGCTGACTCGATTGTTTCACCTGCATTTGAAGCTATATCAGAGATATTCGCAAGTATTTGAATCTAAATCATTCGTTTCGCTGGATTTGAAGCTATGCCTTCTACTTCGCATTGATTTGAATCTAAATCATATGTTTCGCTTGGATTTGAAGCTAACTCGTTGGCTTTGCATGCAGTTGAAGCAAAATCACGCATATCACAAGTATTTGAAGCTAAACCATTTGATTCGGATGGATTCGAAGATCAGCCTTCTACATCGCATTGATTTGAAGCTAAGTCATGAGTTTCACATGGATTTGAAGCTAAATCATGTGTTTTGAATGGATTTGAAGTTAACTCGTATGCTTCCCAAGCAGTTGAAGCTAAATCATGTATATCATAAGTATTTGAAAATAAAGAAATTGATTCGCATGGATTTCAAAAAAAAAACTCGTTTGTAAATCAGTCGTTTCGCTGGATTTGTAACTAAGCCTTCTACTTCGCATTGATTTGATTCTAAATCATGTGTTTCGCTTGGATTTGAAGCTAACTCGTTGGTTTTGCATGAAGTTGAATCTAAATCATGTATATCACAAGTATTTGAAGCTGAACCATTTGTTTCACATACATTTGAAGCTAAGCCTTCTACTTCACATTGATTGGAAGTTAAATCATGTGTTTCGCATGGATTTGAAGCTAACTCGGTCGTGTCGCTTGCATTTGAAGCTATATCACTTATATTCGCAAGTATTTGAAGCTAAACCATTTGTTTCGCATGGATTCGAAGATCAGCCATCTACCTCGTATTGATTTAAAGCTAAATCATGTGTTTCGCATGGATTTGAAGCTAACTCGTTTGTATCGCATGCAGTTGAAGCTAAATCATGTATATCACAATTATTTGAAGCAAAACCATTTGATTCGAATGAATTTCAAAATAAGCCTTCTACTTCGCATTGATTTGAAGCTAAATCATGTGTTTCGCATGGATTTGAAGTTAACTCGTTTGTTTCGCATGCAGCTGAAGCTAAATCGTGTATATCACAAGTATTTACAGCTAAACCATTTGATTCGCATGGATTTGAAACTAAGCCTTCCACTTCCCATTGATTTGAAGCTAAATCATGTGACTCGCATCGATTTGAACCTCACTCGTTCGTTTCGCCTGCATTTGAAACTAAATCATGTATATCATAAGTATTTGAAGCTATACCGTTTGTTTCGCCTGGATTTGAAGATAAACCTTCTACTTCGCATTGATATGAAGCTAACTCGATTGTTTCGCCTGCACTTGAAGCTATATCACTTATATCGCTATTATCTGAAGATAAATCATTTGTTTCTCATGTATTTGTAGCTAAGCCTTCTACATCGCATTGACTTGAAGCTAAATCATGCGTTTCGCATGGATTTTAAGCTAACCCGTTTGTTTTGCCTGCATTTCAAGCTATATCACTTATATCGCAATTATCCGAAAATAAATCATTTGTTTCTCATGTATTTATATGCTATATCATGTGTTTCGCATGGATTTGAAGCTAAGCCTTCGACTTCGCATTGATTTGAATCTAAATCATGTGTTTTGCATGGATTTGAAGCTAAAACATTTGATTCGCATGGATTTGAAGCTAAGCCTTCTACTTCGCACTGATTTGAAGCTAAACCATTTGTTTCGCATGGATTCGAAGATAAGCCTTCAACCTCGCATTGAATTGAAGCTAAATCATGTGTTTCGTATGGATTTGAAGTTAACTCGTTTGTTTCGCATGCAGTTGAAACTAAATCATGTTTATCACAAGTATTTGAAGCTAAACCATTTGTTTCGCATGGATTCGAAGATAAGCCTTCTACTTCGCATTGATTTGATGCTAAATCACGTGTTTCGTTTGTATTTGAGGCTAAATCGTTTGTTTCGCATGCTGTTGAATGTAAATCATGTATATCACAAGTATTTGAAGCTAAACCATTTGATTCGCATGGATTTGAAGATAAGCCTTCTACTTCGCATTGATTTGAAGCTAAATCATGTGTTTCGCATGGATTTGAAGCTAACTCGTTCGTTTCCCTTGCATTTGAAGTTAAATCATGCACATCACAATTATTTGAAGCTAAACCACTTGTTTCGCATGGATTTGAAGATAAGCCTTCTACTTCGCATTGATTTGAAGCTAAATCATGTGTTTCGCTTGGATTTGAAACTAACTAGTTTGTTTCGTAATGCAGTTGAAACTAAATCATGTATATCACAATTATTTGAAGCTAAACCATTTGATTCGCATGGATTTCAAAATAAGCCTTCTACTTCGCATTGATTTTAATCTAAATCATCTGTTTCGCATGGATTTAAAGCTATCTCGTTTGTTTCGCATGCAGTTGAAGATAAATCATGTATATCACAGGTATTTGAAGCTAAACCATTTGTTTCGCATGGATTCGAAGATAAGCCTTCTAAATCGCATTGATTTCAAGCTAAATCATGTGTTTCGCATGGATTTGAAGCTAACTCGCTAGTTTTGCATGCTGTTGAAGCTTATTCATGTACATCACAAGTATTTGAAGCTAAACCATTTGTTTCGCAAGGATTCGAAGATCAGCCTTCTACTTCGCATTGATAAGAAGCAAAATCATGTGTTTCGCATGGATTTGAAGCTAACTCGTTCGTTTCGCTTGCATTTGAAGCTAAATCATGCACATCACAAGTATTTGGAGCTGAACCACTTGTTTCGCATGGATTTGAAGATAAGCCTTCTACTTCGCATTGATTTGAAGCTAAACCATGTGTTTCGGATGGATTTGAAGCTAACTCGTTTGTTTCGCATGCAATTGAAGCTAAATCATGTATATCACAATTATTTGAAGCTAAACCATTTGATTCGCATGGATTTCAAAATAAGCCTTCTACTACGCATTGATTTTAATCTAAATCATCTGTTTCGCTTGCATTTAAAGCTATCTCGTTTGTTTCGCATGCAGTTGAAGATAAATCATGTATATCACAAGTATTTGAAGCTAATCCATTTGTTTCGCGTGGATTCGAAGATCAGCCTTCTACTTCGCATTGATTTGAAGTTAAATCATATGTTTCGCATGGATTTGAAGCTAATCGTTTGTATCGCATGCAGTTGAAGCTAAATCATGTTTATCACAATTATTTGAAGCTAAACCATTTGACTCGCATGGATTTCAAAATAAGCCTTCTACTTTGCATTGATTTGATGCTAAATCATGTGTATCGCTTGCATTTCAAGCTAACTCGTTTGTTTCGCATGTAATTGAAGCTCGATAATGTATCAAACAAGTATTTGAAGCTAAACCATTTGATTCGCATGGATTTCAAAATAAGCCTTCTACTTTGCATTGATTTGATGCTAAATCATGTGTTTCGCTTGCATTTCAAGCTAACTCGTTTGTTTCGCATGTAATTGAAGCTAGATAATGTATCAAACAAGTATTTGCAGCTAAACCATTTGTTTCGCATGGCTTCGAAGATCAGCCATCTACCTCGTATTGATTTAAAGCTAAATCATGTGTTTCGCATGGATTTGAAGCTAACTCGTTTGTATCGCATGCAGTTGAAGCTAAATCATGTATATCACAATTATATGAAGCTAAACCATTTGATTCGCATGGATTTCAGAATAAGCCTTCTACTTCGCATTGATTTTAATCTAAATCATCTGTTTCGCATGGATTTAAAGCTATCTCGTTTGTTTCGCATGCAGTTGAAGATAAATCATGTATATCACAGGTATTTCAAGCTAAACCATTTGATGCGCCTGGATTTGATGCTATGCCATCTACTTCGCTTTTATTTGAAATTGAATCATGTGTTTCTGTTGAATTTGAATCTAACTCGTTAGTTTTCATGCTGTTGAAGCTAAATCATGTATATCACAGGTATTTGAAGCTAAACCATTTGTTTCGCATGGATTCGAATATAAGCCTTCTAAATCGCATTGATGTCAAGCTAAATCATATGTTTCGCATAGATTTGAAGCTAACTCGCTAATTTTGCATGCTGTTGAAGCTTATTCATGTATATCACAAGTATTTAAAGCTAAACCATTTGTTTCGCAAGGATTCGAAGATCAGCCTTCTACTTCGCATTGATAAGAAGCTAACTCATGTGTTTCGCATGGATTTGAAGCTAACTCGTTAGTTTTGCATGCTGTTGAAGCTAAATCATGTATATCACAAGTATTTGAAGCTAAACCATTTGTTTCGCAAGGTTAGGAAGATCAGCCTTCTACTTCGCATTGATAAGAAGCAAAATCATGTGTTTCGCATGGATTTGAAGCTAACTCGTTCGTTTCGCTTGCATTTGAAGCTAAATCATGCACATCACAAGTATTTGAAGCTGAACCACTTGTTTCGCATGGATTTGAAGATAAGCCTTCTACTTCGCATTGATTTGAAGCTAAATCATGTGTTTCGAATGGATTTGAAGCTAACTCGTTTGTTTCGCATGCAATTGAAGCTAAATCATGTATATCACAATTATTTGAAGCTAAACCATTTGATTCGCATGGATTTCAAAATAAGCCTTCTACTTCGCATTGATTTTAATCTAAATCATCTGTTTCGGATGGATTTAAAGCTATCTCGTTTGTTTCGCATGCAGTTGAAGATAAATCATGTATATCACAAGTATTTGAAGCTAATCCATTTGTTTCGCGTGGATTCGAAGATCAGCCTTCTACTTCGCATTGATTTGAAGTTAAATCATATGTTTCGCATGGATTTGAAGCTAATCGTTTATATCGCATGCAGTTGAAGCTAAATCATGTATATCACAAGTATTTGAAGCTAAACCATTTGATTCGCATGGATTTGATGCTATGCCATCTACTTCGCTTTTATTTGAAACTGAATCATGTGTTTCTCTTGAATTTGAAGCTAACTAGTTTGTTTCGTAATGCAGTTGAAGCTAAATCATGTATATCACAATTATTTAAAGCTAAACCATTTGATTCGCATGGATTTCAAAATAAGCCTTCTACTTCGCATTGATTTTAATCTAAATCATCTGTTTCGCATGGATTTAAAGCTATCTCGTTTGTTTCGCATGCAGTTGAAGATAAATCATGTATATCACAGGTATTTGAAGCTAAACCAGTTGTTTCGCATGGATTCGAAGATAAGCCTTCTAAATCGCATTGATTTCAAGCTAAATCATGTGTTTCGCATGGATTTGAAGCTAACTCGCTAGTTTTGCATGCTGTTGAAGCTTATTCATGTACATCACAAGTATTTGAAGTTAAACCATTTGTTTCGCAAGGATTCGAAGATCAGCCTTCTACTTCGCATTGATAAGAAGCTAAATCATGTGTTTCGCATGGATTTGAAGCTAACTCGTTAGTTTTGCATGCTGTTGAAGCTAAATCATGTATATCACAAGTATTTGAAGCTAAACCATTTGTTTCGCAAGGTTACGAAGATCAGCCTTCTACTTCGCATTGATTTTAATCTAAATCATGTGTTTCGCATGCATTTGAAGCTAATCGTTTGTATCGCATGGAGTTGAAGCTAAATCATGTATATCACAAGTATTTGAATCTAAACCATTTGTTTTGCATGGAAACGAAGATAATCCTTCTACTTCGCATTGATTTGAATCTAAATCATGTTTTTCGCATGGATTTGATGCTAACTCGATTGTCTCGCATGCAGTTGAAACTAAATCATGTATATCACAAGTATTCGAAGCTAAACGATTTGTTTCGCATGGATTTGAAAATAAGCCTTCTACTTCGCATTGATTTGAAGCTAAATCATGTTTTTCGCATGGTTATTGAAGCTTACTCGTTTGTTTTGCATGCAGTTGAAGCTAAATCATGTATATCACAAGTGTTTGAAGCTAACCCGTTTGATTCGCATGGATTTGATGATAAGCCTTCTACTTCGCATTGATTTGAAGCTAAATCATGTGTTTCGCATGGATTTGAAGCTAACTCGTTTGTTTCGCATGCTGTTGAAGCTAAATCATGTATATCACAAGTATTTTAATCTGAACCGTTTGTTTCGCATGGATTCGAAGATCAGACTTCT
Organism: Megalopta genalis; assembly: GCF_051020955.1. Lineage (NCBI taxonomy): Eukaryota > Metazoa > Arthropoda > Insecta > Hymenoptera > Halictidae > Megalopta > Megalopta genalis. The sequence continues at coordinate 23,549 of NW_027476959.1, read as the reverse complement.
GCTTCGCATTGATTTGAAGCTAAATCATGTGTTTCGCATGGATTTGAAGCCTACTCGTTTGTTTTGCATGCAGTTGAAGCTAAATCATGTATATCACAAGTGTTTGAAGCTAACCCGTTTGATTCGCATGGATTTGATGATAAGCCTTCTACTTCGAATTGATTTGAAGCTAAATCATGTGTTTCGCATGGATTTGAAGCTAACTCGTTTGTTTCGCATGCAGTTGAAGCTAAATCATGTATATCACAAGTATTTGAATCTAAAACATTTGTTTCGCATGGATTCGAAGATCAGCCTTCTGCTTCGGATTGATTTGCAGCTAAATCATGTGTTTAGCATGGATTTTAAGCTACCTGAATTGTTTCGCATGCATTCGTAGCTATATCATGTATATCACAAGTATTTGGTGCTAAACCAATTGATTCGCATTGATTTGAAGCGAAATCATGTGTTTCGCATGGATTTGAAGCTAACTCGTTTGTTTCGCATGCAGTTGAAGCTAAATCATGTCTATCACAAGTGTTTGAAGGTAAACCATTTGTTTTGCATGGATTCGAAGATCACCCTTCTTCTTCGCACTGATTTGAAGCTAAATCATGTGTTTAGCATTGATTTGAAGCTAAATCATGTGGTTCGCATGGATTGGAAGCTAACTCGTTTGTTTCGCATGCTGTTGAAGCTAAATCATGTATATCACAAGTATTTTAATCTGAACCGTTTGTTTCGCATGGATTCGAAGATCAGACTTCTGCTTCGCATTGATTTGAAGCTAAATCATGTGTTTCGCATGGATTTGAAGCCTACTCGTTTGTTTTGCATGCAGTTGAAGCTAAATCATGTATATCACAAGTGTTTGAAGCTAACCCGTTTGATTCGCATGGATTTGATGATAAGCCTTCTACTTCGAATTGATTTGAAGCTAAATCATGTGTTTCGCATGGATTTGAAGCTAACTCGTTTGTTTCGCATGCAGTTGAAGCTAAATCATGTATATCACAAGTATTTGAATCTAAAACATTTGTTTCGCATGGATTCGAAGATCAGCCTTCTGCTTCGGATTGATTTGCAGCTAAATCATGTGTTTAGCATGGATTTTAAGCTACCTGAATTGTTTCGCATGCATTCGTAGCTATATCATGTATATCACAAGTATTTGGTGCTAAACCAATTAATTCGCATGAATTTGAAGCTAAATCATGTGTTTCGCATGGTTTTGAGGCTAACTCGTTTGTTTCGCATGCAGTTATAGCTTCATCATGTATATCACCAATATTTGAAGCTAAACCATTTGTTTCGCATGGATTCGAAGATAAGCCTTCTACTTTGCACTGATTTGAAGCTAAATCATGCGTTTCGCATGGATTCGAAGATAAGCCTTCTACTTCGCATTGAATTGAAGCTAAATCATGTGTTTCTCATGGATTTAAAGCTAACACGTTTGTTTCGCATGCTGTTGAAGCCAACTCATTTATATTACAAGTATTTGAAGCTAAACCATCTGTTTCGTGTGGATTCGAAGGCCAGCCTTCTACATCGCATGGATTTGATGCTAACTCGATTGTCTCGCATGCAGTTGAAACTAAATCATGTATATCACAAGTATTCGAAGCTAAACGATTTGTTTCGCATGGATTTGAAGATAAGCCTTCTACTTCGCATTGATTTGAAGCTAAATCATGTGTTTCGCATGGATTTGAAGCTAACTCGTTTGTTTCGCATGCTGTTGAAGCTAAATCATGTATATCACAAGTATTTTAATCTGAACCGTTTGTTTCGCATGGATTCGAAGATCAGACTTCTGCTTCGCATTGATTTGAAGCTAAATCATGTGTTTCGCATGGATTTGAAGCCTACTCGTTTGTTTTGCATGCAGTTGAAGCTAAATCATGTATATCACAAGTGTTTGAAGCTAACCCGTTTGATTCGCATGGATTTGATGATAAGCCTTCTACTTCGAATTGATTTGAAGCTAAATCATGTGTTTCGCATGGATTTGAAGCTAACTCGTTTGTTTCGCATGCAGTTGAAGCTAAATCATGTATATCACAAGTATTTGAATCTAAAACATTTGTTTCGCATGGATTCGAAGATCAGCCTTCTGCTTCGGATTGATTTGCAGCTAAATCATGTGTTTAGCATGGATTTGAAGCTAACTCGTTTGTGTCGCATGCTGTTGAAGCTAAATCATGTATATCACAAGCATTTTATTCTGAACCGTTTGTTTCGCATGGATTCGAAGATCAGACTTCTGCTTCGCATTGATTTGAAGCTAAATCATGTGTTTCGCATGGATTTGAAGCTTACTCGTTTGTTTTGCATGCAGTTGAAGCTAAATCATGTATATCACAAGTGTTTGAAGCTAACCCGTTTGATTCGCATGGATTTGATGATAAGCCTTCTACTTCGCATTGATTTGAAGCTAAATCATGTGGTTCGCATGGATTGGAAGCAAACTCATTTGCTTCGCCTGCATTTGAAGCTATACCACTTATATCCCAATTATCTGAAGATTATTGATTTGTTTCTTATTAACTTGAAGCTAAGCCTTCTACTTCGCATTGATTTGAAGCTAAATCATGTGTTTCGCATGGACTTGAAGCTAACTCGTTTGTTTCACAAGCAGTTGAAGCTAAATCATGTATATCACAAGTATTTGGAGCTAAACCATTTGTTTCGCAAGGATTTGAAACATCGCCTTCTACTTCGCATTGATTTGAAGCTAAATAATTTGTTTCGCTTGGATTTGAAGCTAAGACTTCTACTTCACGTCGATTTGACGTTAAATCATATTTTTCACTGGATTTGAAGCAAACTCGTTTGTTTCGCATGCTGTTGAAGCTACATCATGTATATCACAAGTATTTTAATCTGAACCGTTTGTTTCGCATGGATTCGAAGATCAGACTTCTGCTTCGCATTGATTTGAAGCTAAATCATGTGTTTCGCATGGATTTGAAGCTTACTCGTTTGTTTTGCATGCAGTTGAAGCTAAATCATGTATAACACAAGTGTTTGAAGCTAACCCGTTTGATTCGCATGGATTTAATGATAAGCCTTCTACTTCGCATTGATTTGAAGCTAAATCATGTGGTTCGCATGGATTGGAAGCAAACTCATTTGCTTCGCCTGCATTTGAAGCTATACCACTTATATCGCAATTATCTGAAGATTATTGATTTGTTTCTTATTAACTTGAAGCTAAGCCTTCTACTTCGCATTGATTTGAAGCGAAATCATGTGTTTCGCATGGATTTGAAGCTAACTCGTTTGTTTCGCATGCAGTTGAAGCTAAATCATGTCTATCACAAGTGTTTGAAGGTAAACCATTTGTTTTGCATGGATTCGAAGATCACCCTTCTTCTTCGCACTGATTTGAAGCTAAATCATGTGTTTAGCATTGATTTGAAGCTAAATCATGTGGTTCGCATGGATTGGAAGCTAACTCGTTTGTTTCGCATGCAGTTGAAGCTAAATCATGTATATCACAAGTATTTGAATCTAAACCATTTGTTTTGCATGGAAACGAAGATAATCCTTCTACTTCGCATTGATTTGAATCTAAATCATGTTTTTCGCATGGATTTGATGCTAACTCGATTGTCTCGCATGCAGTTGAAACTAAATCATGTATATCACAAGTATTCGAAGCTAAACGATTTGTTTCGCATGGATTTGAAGATAAGCCTTCTACTTCGCATTGATTTGAAGCTAAATCATGTTTTTCGCATGGTTATTGAAGCTAACTCGTTTGTTTCGCATGCTATTGGAGCTAAATCATGTTTGTCACAAGTGTTTGAAGCTAAATCATTTGTTTTGCATGGATTCGAAGATTACCCTTCTTCTTCGCACTGATTTGAAGTAAAATCATGTGTTTAGCATGGATTTGAAGCTAACTCGTTGTTTCGCATGCAGTTGAAGCTAAATCATGTATATCACAAGTATTTGAAGCTAAACCATTTGTTTCGAATGGATTCGAAGATCAGCTTTCTGCTTCGCATTGATTTGCAGCTAAATCATGTGTTTCGCATGGATTTGAAGCTTACTCGTTTGTTTTGCATGCAGTTGAAGCTAAATCATGTATATCACAAGTGTTTGAAGCTAACCCGTTTGATTCGCATGGATTTGATGATAAGCCTTCTACTTCGCATTGATTTGAAGTTAAATCATGTGTTTCGCATGGATTTGAAGCTAACTCGTTTGTTTCGCATGCTGTTGAAGCTAAATCATGTATATCACAAGTATTTTAATCTGAACCGTTTGTTTCGCATGGATTCGAAGATCAGACTTCTGCTTCGCATTGATTTGAAGCTAAATCATGTGTTTCGCATGGATTTGAAGCCTACTCGTTTGTTTTGCATGCAGTTGAAGCTAAATCATGTATATCACAAGTGTTTGAAGCTAACCCGTTTGATTCGCATGGATTTGATGATAAGCCTTCTACTTCGAATTGATTTGAAGCTAAATCATGTGTTTCGCATGGATTTGAAGCTAACTCGTTTGTTTCGCATGCAGTTGAAGCTAAATCATGTATATCACAAGTATTTGAATCTAAAACATTTGTTTCGCATGGATTCGAAGATCAGCCTTCTGCTTCGGATTGATTTGCAGCTAAATCATGTGTTTAGCATGGATTTTAAGCTACCTGAATTGTTTCGCATGCATTCGTAGCTATATCATGTATATCACAAGTATTTGGTGCTAAACCAATTGATTCGCATGAATTTGAAGCTAAATCATGTGTTTCGCATGGTTTTGAGGCTAACTCGTTTGTTTCGCATGCAGTTATAGCTTCATCATGTATATCACCAATATTTGAAGCTAAACCATTTGTTTCGCATGGATTCGAAGATAAGCCTTCTACTTTGCACTGATTTGAAGCTAAATCATGCGTTTCGCATGGATTCGAAGATAAGCCTTCTACTTCGCATTGAATTGAAGCTAAATCATGTGTTTCTCATGGATTTAAAGCTAACACGTTTGTTTCGCATGCTGTTGAAGCCAACTCATTTATATTACAAGTATTTGAAGCTAAACCATCTGTTTCGTGTGGATTCGAAGGCCAGCCTTCTACATCGCATGGATTTGATGCTAACTCGATTGTCTCGCATGCAGTTGAAACTAAATCATGTATATCACAAGTATTCGAAGCTAAACGATTTGTTTCGCATGGATTTGAAGATAAGCCTTCTACTTCGCATTGATTTGAAGCTAAATCATGTGTTTCGCATGGATTTGAAGCTAACTCGTTTGTTTCGCATGCTGTTGAAGCTAAATCATGTATATCACAAGTATTTTAATCTGAACCGTTTGTTTCGCATGGATTCGAAGATCAGACTTCTGCTTCGCATTGATTTGAAGCTAAATCATGTGTTTCGCATGGATTTGAAGCCTACTCGTTTGTTTTGCATGCAGTTGAAGCTAAATCATGTATATCACAAGTGTTTGAAGCTAACCCGTTTGATTCGCATGGATTTGATGATAAGCCTTCTACTTCGAATTGATTTGAAGCTAAATCATGTGTTTCGCATGGATTTGAAGCTAACTCGTTTGTTTCGCATGCAGTTGAAGCTAAATCATGTATATCACAAGTATTTGAATCTAAAACATTTGTTTCGCATGGATTCGAAGATCAGCCTTCTGCTTCGGATTGATTTGCAGCTAAATCATGTGTTTAGCATGGATTTGAAGCTAACTCGTTCGTTTCGCCTGCATTTGAAGCTAAATCATGTATATCACAAGTATTTGAAGCTAAACAATTTGTTTCGCAAGGATTCGAAGATCAGCCTTCTACTTCGCGTTGATTTGCAGCTATATCATGTGTTTAGCATGGATTTGAAGCTAACTCGTTTGTTTCGCATGCAGTTGTAGCTAAATCATGTATATCACAAGTATTTCAATCTGAACCGTTTGATTAGCATGGATTCGAAGATCACCCTTATTCTTCGCATTGATTTGAGTTAAATCATGTGTTCCACTTGGATTTTAAGCTAACACGTTTGTTTCGCATGCTGTTGAAGCTAAATCATGTATATCACAAGTATTTGAAGCTAAACAATTTGTTGCACATGGATTTGAAACAACGCCTTCTACTTCGCATTGATTTGAAGCTAAATAATATGTTTCGCTAGGATTTTAAGCTAACTCGTTTGTTTGACATGCAGTTGAAGTTAAATCATGAATATCACAAGTATTTGAAGCTAAACCATTCGTTTCGCAAGGATTTGAAGCTAAGGCTTCTACTTCGCATTGAGTTGAATGCAAATCATGTGTTTCACTTGGAATTGAAGCTAAGCCTTCTACTTCCAATTGATTTGAAGCTAACCATATGTTTCTCATGTATTTGAAGCTAAGCCTTCTACTTCGCATTGATTTGAAGCTAAATCATGTGTTTCGCATGGATTGGAAGCAAACTCATTTGCTTCGCCTGCATTTGAAGCTATACCACTTATATCGCAATTATCTGAAGATTATTGATTTGTTTCTCATTAACTTGTAGCTAAGCCTTCTACTTCGCATTGATTTGAAGCTAAATCATGTGTTTCCCATGGATTCGAAGCTAACTCGTTCGTTTCGCCTGCATTTGAAGCTAAATCATGTATATCACAAGTATTTGAAGCTAAACCATTTGTTTCGCAAGGATTCGAAGATCAGCTTTCTACTTCGCATTGATTTGCAGCTAAATCATGTGTTTAGCATGGATTTGAAGCTAACTCGTTTGTTTCGCATGCAGTTGTAACTAAATCATGTATATCACAAGTATTTCAATCTGAACCGTTTGATTAGCATGGATTCGAAGATCACCCTTATTCTTCGCATTGATTTGAAGTTAAATCATGTGTTCCGCTTGGATTTTAAGCTAACTCGTTTGTATCACATGCAGTTGAAGGTAAATCATGTATATCACAAGTATTCGAAGCTAAACGATTTGTTTCGCATGGATTTGAAGATAAGCCTTCTACTTCGCGTTGACTTGATGCTAAATTATGTTTTTCGCTTGGATTCGAAGCTAACACGTTTGTTTCGCATGCTGTTGAAGCTAAATCATGTATATCACAAGTATTTGAAGCTAAATAATCTCTTTCGTGTGGATTCAAAGATCAGCCTTCTACTTCGCATTGATTTGATGCTAAATCATGTGTTTCGCATGGATTTGAAGCTAACTCGTTTGTTTCGCTTGCTGTTGAATGTAAATCATGTATATCACAAGTATTTGAAGCTAAACCATTTGTTTCGCATGGATTCGAAGTTCAGCCTTCTATTTCGCATTGATTTGAAGCTAAATCATGTGTTTCGCATGGATTCGAAGATCAGCCTTCTATTTCGCATCGATTTGAAGCTAAATCATGTGTTTCACATGGATTTGAAGCAATCTCGTTTGTTTCGCATGGATTTGAAACTAAGCCTTCAACTTCGCGTTGACTTGATGCTAAATCATGTTTTTCGCTTGGATTTGAAGCTAACTCGTTTGTTTCGCATGCTGTTGAAGCTAAATCATGTATATCACAAGTGTTTGAAGCTAAACCATTTGTTTCGCATGGATTCGAAGATAACCCTTCTACTTCGCATTGATTTGAAGCTAAATCGTGTGTTTCGCATGGATTTGAAGCTAGCTCGTTTGTTTCGCATGCAGTTGAAGCTAAATCATGTATATCACAAGTATTTGAAGCTAAACCATTTTATTCCCATGGATTTGAAGCTATGCCTTCTACTTCGCATTGATTTGATGTTAAATCATATGTTTCGCATGGATGTGAAGCTATCTCGTTTGTTTCGCATGCACTTGAATATAAATCAAGTATATCACAAGTATTTGAAGCTAAACCGTTTGATTCGCATGGATTTGAAGCCAAGCCTTCTACCTCGCATTGATTTGAAGCTAAATAATATGTTTCGCTTGGATATTAAGCTAACTCGTTTGTTCGACATGCAGTTGAAGTTAAATCATGAATATAACGAGTATTTGAAGCTAAACCATTCGTTTCGCAAGGATTTGAAGCTAAGGCTTCTACTTCGCATTGAGTTGAATGCAAATCATGTGTTTCGCTTGGATTTGAAGCTAAGCCTTCTACTTCCAATTGATTTGAAGCTAACCATATGTTTCTCATGTATTTGAAGCTAAGCCTTCTACTTCGTATTGATTTGAAGCTAAATCATGTGTTTTGCATGGATTGGAAGCTTACTCGTTTGTTTTGCATGCAGTTGAAGCTAAATCATGTATGTCGCAAGTGTTTGAAGCTAACCCGTTTGATTCGCATGGATTTGATGATAAGCCTTCTACTTCGCATTGATTTGAAGTTAAATCATGTGGTTCGCATGCATTGGAAGCAAACTCATTTGCTTCGCCTGCATTTGAAGCTACACCACTTATATCGCAATTATCTGAAGATTATTGATTTGTTTCTTATTAACTTGAAGCTAAGCCTTCTACTTCGCATTGATTTGATCTTAGATCATATGTTTCGCATGGATTTGAAGCTATCTCGTTTGTTTCGCATGCAGTTGAAGCTAAATCATGTATATCACAAGTGTTTGAAGCTAAACCATTTGTTTCGCATGGATTCGAAGATAACCCTTCTACTTCGCATTGATTTGAAGCCAACTCGATTGTTTCACATGCAGTTCAAGGTAAATCATGTTCATCACAATTATTTGATGCTAAACCATTTGATTCCCATGGATTTGATGCTAAGCCTTCTACTTCGCATTGATTTGAATCGAAATCATGTGTTTCGCTTGGATTTGAAGCTAACTCGTTTGTTCCACATGCAGTTGAAGCTAAATCATGTATATCACAAGCATTTGAAGCTATACCATTTGTTTCGCCTGGATTTGAAGCTAAGCCTTCTACTTCGCATTGATTTGAAGTTAAATCATGCATTTCGCATGGATTCGAAGCTAACTCGTTTGATTCGCTTGCTGTTGAAGCAAAATCACGCATATCACAAGTATTTGTAACTAAACCATTTGCTTCGCATGGATTCGAAGATCTGTCTTCTAGTTCGCATTGATTTGAAGCTAAATCACGTGTTTCGCATAGATTAGAAGCTAACTCGTTTTTTTCGCCTGCGTTTGAAGCTAGATCATTTATATCGTAAGTATCTGAAGCTAAATCATTTGTTTATCATGGATTTGAAGCTAAACCATCAACATCGCATTAATATGAAGCTAAATCATGTGATTCGCTTGGAATTGAAGCTAACTCGTTTGTTCCACATGCAGTTGAAGCTAAATCATGTATATCACAAGTATTTGAAGCTGAACCATTTGTTACGCTTGGATTTGAAACCACGCCGTCTACTTCGCATTGATTTGAAGCTGAATCATGTGTTTCGCTTGTATTTGAAGATAACTCGTTTCCTTCGCATGTAGTTGAAGCTAAATCATGTATATCACAAGCATTTGAAACTAAACCATTTGATTCGCACGGATTTGAAGCTAAGCCTTCTACTTCGTATTGATTTGAAGTTAAATCATTTGTTTCCCTTGGATTTGAAGCTAACTCGTTTGCTCCGCATGCAGTTGAAGCTAAATCGTGTATATCACAAGTATTTGAACCTATACCATTTGTTTTGCATGGATTCGTAGACAAGCCTTCTACTGCGCATTGATTTGAAGCTAAATCACGTGAATCGCATGGATTTGAAGACAACTCATTTGTTTCGTCTGCATTTGAAACTATATCACTTTCTTTTGTATGGATTCGAAGATAAGCCTTCTACTTCGCATTGATTTGAAGCTAAATCATGTGTATCGCATGGATTCGAAGCTAACTCGTTTGATTCGCTTGCTGTTGAAGCAAAATCACGCATATCACAAGTATTTGAAACTAAACCATTTGTTTCGCATGGATTCGATCTGCCTTCTAGTTCGCATTGATTTGAAGCTGAATCACGTGTTTCGCATAGATTAGAAGCTAACTCGTTTTTTTCGCCTGCATTTGAAGCTAGATCACTTATATCGTAAGTATCTGAATCTAAATCATTTGTTTATCATGGATTTGAAGCTAAACCATCAACATCGCATTAATATGAAGCTAAATCATGTGATTCGCTCGTATTTGAAGCTAGTTCGTTTGTTTCGCATGCAGTTGAAGCTAAATCATGTATATCACAAGAATTTGAAGCAAAACCATTTGATTCCCATGGATTTGATGCTAAGCCTTCTACTTCGCATTGATTTGAATCGAAATCATGTGTTTCGCTTGGATTTGAAGCTAACTCGTTTGTTCCACATGCAGTTGAAGCTAAATCATGTATATCACGAGCATTTGAAGCTATACCATTTGTTTCGCCTGGATTTGAAGCTAAGCCTTCTACTTCGCATTGATTTGAAGTTAAATCATGTGTTACGCTTGGATTTGAAGCTCACTCGTTTGTTTCGCCTGCATTTGAAGCTTAATCATGTATAGCACAAGTATTTGAATGTAAACCATTTGTTTTGAACCTAAATCATGTGTTTCGCTTGGATTTGAAGCTAACTCGTTTGTTTCGTCTGCATTTGAAACTATATCACCTATATCGCAAGCATTTGAAGCTAAATCGATCGTTTAGCATGGATTTGAAGCTAAGCCTTCTACTTCGCATTGATTTGAATCTGAATCATATGTTTCGCTTGGATTTGAAGCTTACTCGTTGGTTTTGCATGCAGTTGAAGCAAAATCATGCATATCACAAGTATTTGAAACTAAACCATTTGATTCGCATCGATTCGAAGATCAGCCTTCTACATCGCATTGATTTAAAGCTAAATCATGTGTTTAGCATGGGTTTGAAGCTAACTCGATTATTTCGCTTGCAGTTGAAACTATATCACTTATATCGCAAGTATCTGAAGTTGAACCATTTGTTTCGCATGGATTTGAAGCTACATCATGTGTTTCCCTTGGATTTGCAGCTAACTCGTTGTTTGGCATGCAGTTGAAGCTAAATCATGTATATCACAAGTATTGGAAGCTAAACAATTTGTTTCGCATGTATTTGTAGATAAGCCTTCTTCTTCGTATTGATTTGACGTTAAATCACGTGTTTCGCTTGGATTTGAAGCTAACTCGTTTGTTTCGCATGCAGTTGAAGCTAAATCATGTATATCACAAGCATTTGAAACTAAACCATTTGATTCGCATGGACTTGAAGCTATGCCTTCTACTTCGCATTGATTTGAAGCTGAAACAAGTGTTTCGCTTGAATTTGAAGCAAAGACGTTGGTTTCGCATGCAGATGAAGCTAAATCATGAGTATCACAAGTATTTGAAGCAGAACCATTTGTTTCGCATGGATTTGAAACTAAGCCTTCTACTTCGCATTGATTTGAAGCTAAATCATGTGTTTCGAAAGGATTTGTAGGTAACTCGTTTGTTTCGTCTGCATTTGAAGCTAAAGCATGTATATCGAAAGGATTTGAAGCTAATTCGTTTGGTTTCGCATGCAGTTGAAGCTAAATCATGAGTATCACAAGTATTTGAAGCTGAACCATTTGTTTCGCATGGATTTGAAACTGTGCCTTCTACTTCGCATTGATTTGAAGCTGAATCATGTGTTTCGCTTGTATTTGAAGCTAACTCGTTTGTTTCGCATGCAGTTGAACCTGAATCATGTATATCACAAGTATTTGAAGCTAAACTATTCGTTTCGCATGGATTCGAAGATAAGCCTTCCACTTCGCATTGATTTGATGCTAAATCATGTGTTCCGCATGGATTTTAAGCTAACTCGTTTGTTTCGCATGCAGTTGAATCTAAACCATGTATATCCCAAGTATTTGAGCTAAACCATTTGTTTAGCATGGATTCGAATATAATCCTTCTACTTCGCATTCATTTGAAGCTAAATCATGTGTTTCGCATGGATTTGAAGCTAATTCGTTTGTTTCGCATGCTGTTGAACCTAAATCATGTATATTACAAGTATTTGAATCTAAACCATCTGTTTCGTGTGGATTCGAAGATCAGCCCTCTACTTCGCATTGATTTGAAGCTAACTCATTTGATTCGCTGAAATTTGAAGCCAGCTCGTTTGTTTCGCATGCAGTTGAATCTGAATCATGTAATCCCAAGTATTTGAAGCTATTCCATTGGTTTCGCATGGAGTCGAAGATAAGCCTTCTACTTCGCATTGATTTGTAGCTAAATCATGCGTTTCGCATGGATTTGAAGCTAACTCGTTTGTTTCGCATGCTGTTGCTGCTAAATCATATATATTACAACTATTTGAAGCTAAACCATCTGTTTCGTGTGGATTCGAAGCTCAGCCTTCTACTTCGCATTGATTTGAAGCTAAATCATGTGTTTCGCATGGATTTGAAGCTAACGCGTGTGTTTCGCATGCAGTTGAAGCTAAATCATGTATATCACAAGTATTTGAAGCTAAACCATTTGATTCCCATGGATTTAAGGCTAGGCCTTCTACTTCGCATTGATTTGGAATTATAATCATGTGTTTCGCATGGATTTGAATCTATCTCGTTTGTTTCGCATGCACTTGAATATAAATCAAGCATATCACAAGTATTTGAAGCTAAACCGTTTGATTCGCATGGATTTGAAGCTAAGCCTTCTACCTCGCATTGATTTGAAGATAAATCATGTGTTTCGCTTGGATTTGAAGCTAACTCGTTTGTTTCCCATGCACTTGAATCTAAACTATGCATATCACATGTATTTAAAGCTAAACCGTTTGATTCGCATGGATTTGAAGCTAAGCCTTCTACCTCGCATTGATTTGAAGATAAATCATGTGTTTCGCTTGGATTTGAAGCTAACTCGTTTGTTTCGCACGCACTTGAATCTAAATCATATATATCACAAGTATTTGAAATTGAAACATTTGGTTCGCATGAATATTAAGCTAAACCATGTGTTTCGCATGAATTTGTCGATAAATCATGTGTTTCGCTTATTTATGAAGCTAACTCGTTTGTTTCGCCGACATTTTAATCTAAATCATGTATATTAGAAATATTTGAAGCTAAACCATTTGATTCGCATGGATTCGAAGAAAAGACTTCTACTTCGCATTGATTTTAAGCTAAATCATGTGTTTCGTATTCATTTGAAGCTACCTCGTTTGTTTCGCATGCAGTTGAATCTAATTATGTATATCACAAGTATTTGAAGCTGCACCATTCGTATCGCATGAATATTAAGCTAAACCATGTGTTTCGCATGAATTTGAAGCTCAAACTTCTACATCGCATGGATATATAGCTAAAACATGTGTTTCGCTTGGATTTGAAGCTAACTCGTTTGTTTTGCATGCACAAGAAGCTAAATCATGTATATCACAAGTATTTGAGCCAAAACCAGTTGTTTCGCATGGATTCGAAGATCAGCCTTCTACTTCGCTCTTACTTGAAGCTAAATCATGTGTTTCGCATGGATTTGAAGCTAAGTCGTTTGTTTCGCATGCAGTTGAAGCTAAGTCATGTATATCACAAGTATTTGAAGCTAAACCATTGGATTAGCATGGATTTGAAGCTAGGCGTTCTACTTCGCATTGATCTGAAGCTAAATCATGTGTTTCGTTTGGATTTGAAGCTAACTGGTTTGTTTCGCATGCAGTTGAAGCTAAATCATGTATATCAGAAGTATTTGAAGCTAAACCATTTGTTTCGCATGAATATTAAGCTAAACCATGTGTTTCGCATGATTTGTCGATAAATCATGTGTTTCGCTTATCTATGAAGCTAACTCGCTTGTTTCGCCGGCATTTTAAGCTAAATGATGTATATCACAAGTATTTGACGCTGAACCATTTGATCCGCATGGATTTGAAGCTAAGCCTTCTGTGTAGCATTGATTTGAAACTGAATCATGTGATGCCTTTGGATTTGAATCTATCTCGTTTGTTTCGCATGCTGTTGTCGCCAAATCATGTATATCACAAGTATTTGAACCTAAACCATTTCATTCGCATGGGTTTGAAGCTAAGCCTTCTACTTCGCATGGAATTGAAGCTCAATCATGTGTTTCGCATGGATTTGAAGCTAACTCGTTCGTTTCGCACGCAGTTGAATCTGAATCATGTATATCACAAGTATTTGAATCTAAACCATTTGATTCGCATGGATTTGAAGATAAGCGTTCTATATCGCATTGATTTGAAGCTCAATCATGTGATTCCTTTGGAATTGAAGTATTCTCGTATGTTTCGCATGCTGTTGAAGCTAAATCATGTATATCACAAGTATTTGAACCTAACCATTCGTTTCGCATGAATTTGAAGCTCAGCCTTCTACTTCGTATTGAATTGAAGCTATATCACGTGTTTCGCTTAGATTTGAAGCTAATTCGCTCGTTTCGCACGCAGTTGAAGCTAAATCATGTATATCACAAGTATTTGAACCTAAACCATTCGTTTCGCATGAATTTGAAGCTCAGCCTTCTTCTTCGCATTGATTTGAAGCTAAATCATGTGTTTCGCTTGGATTTCAAGCTAACTCGTATGTTTCGCACGCTGCTGAAGATAAATCATGTATATTACAAGTATTTGACGCTGAACCATTTGATCCGCATGGATTTGAAGCTAAGCCTTCTGTGTAGCATTGATTTGAAACTGAATCATGTGATGCCTTTGGATTTGAATCTATCTCGTTTGTTTCGCATGCTGTTGACGCCAAATCATGTATATCACAAGTATTTGAACATAAACCATTTTATTCGCATGGGTTTGAAGCTAAGCCTTCTACTTCGCATTGAATTGAAGCTCAATCATGTGTTTCGCTTGGATTTGAAGCTAACTCGTTCGTTTCGCACGCAGTTGAATCTGAATCATGTATATCACAAGTATTTGAATCTAAACCATTTGATTCGCATGGATTTGAAGATAAGCCTTCTACATCGCATTGATTTGAAGCTCAATCATGTGATTCCTTTGGAATTGAAGTATTCTCGTATGTTTCGCATGCTGTTGAAGCTAAATCATGTATATCACAAGTATTTGAACCTAAACCATTCGTTTCGCATGAATTTGAAGCTCAGCCTTCTACTTCGTATTGAATTGAAGCTATATCACGTGTTTCGCTTAGATTTGAAGCTAATTCGCTCGTTTCGCACGCAGTTGAAGCTAAATCATGTATATCACAAGTATTTGAACCTAAACCATTCGTTTCGCATGAATTTGAAGCTCAGCCTTCTTCTTCTCATTGATTTGAAGCTAAATCATGTGTTTCGCTTGGATTTGAAGCTAACTCGTATGTTTCGCACGCTGTTGAAGATAAATCATGTATATTACAAGTATTTGACGCTGAACCATTTGATCCGCATGGATTTGAAGCTAAGCCTTCTGTGTAGCATTGATTTGAAACTGAATCATGTGATGCCTTTGGATTTGAATCTATCTCGTTTGTTTCGCATGCTGTTGACGCCAAATCATGTATATCACAAGTATTTGAACATAAACTATTTTATTCGCATGGGTTTGAAGCTAAGCCTTCTACTTCGCATTGAATTGAAGCTCAATCATGTGTTTCGCTTGGATTTGAAGCTAACTCGTTCGTTTCGCACGCAGTTGAATCTGAATCATGTATATCACAAGTATTTGAATCTAAACCATTTGATTCGCATGGATTTGAAGATAAGCCTTCTACATCGCATTGATTTGAAGCTCAATCATGTGATTCCTTTGGAATTGAAGTATTCTCGTATGTTTCGCATGCTGTTGAAGCTAAATCATGTATATCACAAGTATTTGAACCTAAACCATTCGTTTCGCATGAATTTGAAGCTCAGCCTTCTACTTCGTATTGAATTGAAGCTATATCACGTGTTTCGCTTAGATTTGAAGCTAATTCGCTCGTTTCGCACGCAGTTGAAGCTAAATCATGTATATCACAAGTATTTGAACCTAAACCATTCGTTTCGCATGAATTTGAAGCTCAGCCTTCTTCTTCGCATTGATTTGAAGCTAAATCATGTGTTTCGCTTGGATTTGAAGCTAACTCGCTTGATTCGCATGCAGTTGACACTAAATCGTGTTCATCACAAGTATTTGAAGCTAAACCACTTGTTTCACGTGGATTTGAAGCTAAGCCTTCTACTATGCATTGATTTGCAGCTACATCATGTGTTTCGCATGGATTTGAAGCTAAGTCGTTTATATCACCTGCATTTGAAGCCATATCACTTATATCGCAATTATCTGACCCTAAATCATTTGTTTCTCAAGAATTTGAAGCTAAACCATCTACATCGCATTGAATTGAAGCTAAATCAATTGTTTTGCATGGATTTGAAGCAAAGCCTACTACATCGCATTAATTTGAAGCTAAATTAATTGTTTCGCATGGATTTGAAGCTAACTCGTTTGTTTCGCATGCTGTTGAAGCTAAGTCAAGTATATCGCAAGTACATAAAGCAAAACCATTTGTTTCGCATGGATTCGAAGATAACCCTTCTACTTCGCATTGATTTGAAGATAAATAATGTGTTTCGCTTGGATTTGAAACTAACTCGTTTGTATCGCACGCACTTGAATCTAAATCAAGTATATCACAAGTATTTGAAGCTAAACCGTTTGATTCGCATGGATCTGTAGCTAAGCCTTCTACTTCGCATTGATTTTAAGCTAAATCATACGTTTCGCATGGATTTAAAGCTAACTCGTTTGTTTCGCATGCAGTTGAAGCTAAATCATGTATATCACAAGTATTTGAAGCTAAACCATTTGTTTCGCATGGATTCGAATATCAGCCTTCTGCTTCGCAGTGATTTGATGTTAAATCATATGTTTCGCATGGATTTGAAGCTAAGCCTTCTACCTCGCATTGATTTGAAAATAAATCATGTGTTTCGCTTGGATTTGAAGCTAACTCGTTTGTTTCGCACGCACTTGAATCTAAATTAAGTATATCACAAGTATTTGAAGCTAAACCATTTGTTTTGCATGGATTCGAAGATCAGCCTTCTGCCTCGCTTTGATTTGATGTTAAATCATATGTTTCGCATGGATTTGAAGCTATCTCGTTTGTTACGCATGCACTTGAATCTAAATCATGTATATCACAAGCATTTGAAGCTAAACCATTTGATTCGCGTGGATTTGAAGCTAGGCCTTCTACTTTGCATTGATTTGATGTTAAATCATGTGTTTCCCTTGGATTTGAAGCTAACTCGCTTGATTCGCATGCAGTTGACACTAAATCGTGTTCATCACAAGTATTTGAATCTAAACACACTTGTTTCACGTGGATTTGAAGCTAAGCCTTCTACTATGCATTGATTTGCAGCTACATCTTGTGTTTCGCATGGATTTGAAGCTAAGTCGTTTATATCACCTGCATTTGAAGCCATGTCACTTATATCGCAATTATATGACGCTAAATCATTTGTTTCTCAAGAATTTGAAGCTAAACCATCTACATCGCATTGAATTGAAGCTAAATCAATTGTTTTGCATGGATTTGAAGCAAAGCCTACTACTTCGTATTAATTTGAAGCTAAATTAATTGTTTCGCTTGGATTTAAAGCAATCTCGTTTGTTTCGCATGCAGTCGGAGCTAAATCATGTATATCACAAGTATTTGAACCTAAACCATTTGATTCGCATGGATTTGAACTTAATCCTTCTACTTCGCATTGATTTGAAGCTAAATCATGTGTTTCGCATGGATTTGAAGCTAACTCGTTTGTTTCGCCTGCATTTGAAGCTATTTCATTTAATCCGGAGGTATTTGAAGGTAAATCTTTTGTTTCGCATGGATTTGAAGCTAGCTCGTTTGTTTCGCATGCAGTTGAAGCGAAATCATGTATATCACAAGTGCTTGAAGCTAAACCGTTTGATCCGCATGGATTTGAAGCTATGCTTTCTACTTCGCATTGATTTGAAGATAAATCTTGTGTTTCGCTTGAATTCGAAGCTAAGGCGTTTGTTTCGCATGCTATTGAAGCTAAATCATGTATATCACAGATATTCGAAGCAAAAGCGTTTGTTCCGCATGGATTTGAAGATAAGCCTTCTACTTCGCATTGATTTGAAGCTAAATCATGCGTTTCGCATGGATTTGAAGCTAACTCGTTTGTTTCGCATGCTGTTGCTGCTAAATCATGTATATTACAACTATTTGAAGCTAAACCATCTGTTTCGTGTGGATTCGAAGATCAGCCTTCTACTTCGCATTGAATTGAAGCTCAATCATGTGTTTCGCTTGGATTTGAAGCTAACTCGTTCGTTTCGCATGCTGTTGAAGCTAAATCATGTATATCACAAGTATTTGAACCTAAACCATTCGTTTCGCATGAATTTGAAGCTCAGCCTTCTACTTCGCATTGATTTGATGTTAAATCATGTGTTTCCCTTGGATTTGAAGCTAACTCGCTTGATTCGCATGCAGTTGACACTAAATCGTGTTCATCACAAGTATTTGAAGCTAAACCACATGTTTCACGTGGATTTGAAGCTAAGCCTTCTACTATGCATTGATTTGCAGCTACATCTTGTGTTTCGCATGGATTTGAAGCTAAGTCGTTTATGTCACCTGCATTTGAAGCCATATCACTTATATCGCAATTATATGACGCTAAATCATTTGTTTCTCAAGAATTTGAAGCTAAACCATCTACATCGCATTGAACTGAAGCTAAATCAATTGTTTTGCATGGATTTGAAGCAAAGCCTACTACTTCGCATTAATTTGAAGCTAAATTAATTGTTTCGCTTGGATTTAAAGCTATCTCGTTTGTTTCGCATGCAGTCGGAGCTAAATCATGTATATCACAAGTATTTGAACCTAAACCATTTGATTCGCATGGATTTGAACTTAATCCTTCTACTTCGCATTGATTTGAAGCTAAATCATGTGTTTCGCATGGATTTGAAGCTAACTCGTTTGTTTCGCCTGCATTTGAAACTATTTTATTTAATCCGGAGGTATTTGAAGGTAAATCTTTTGTTTCGCATGGATTTAAAGCTAGCTCGTTTGTTTCGCATGCAGTTGAAGCGAAATCATGTATATCACAAGTGCTTGAAGCTAAACCGTTTGATCCGCATGGATTTGAAGCTATGCTTTCTACTTCGCATTGATTTGAAGATAAATCATGTGTTTCGCTTGAATTCGAAGCTAAGGCGTTTGTTTCGCATGCTGTTGAAGCTAAATCATGTATATCACAGATATTCGAAGCAAAATCATTTGTTCCGCATGGATTTGAAGATAAGCCTTCTACTTCGCATTGATTTGAAGCTAAATCATGCGTTTCGCATGGATTTGAAGCTAACTCGTTTGTTTCGCATGCTGTTGCTGCTAAATCATGTATATTACAACTATTTGAAGCTAAACCATCTGTTTCGTGTGGATTCGAAGATCAGCCTTCTACTTCGCATTGATTTGAAGCTAAATCATGTGTTTCGCATGCATCTGAAGGTAACTCGTTTGTTTCGCCTGCATTTGAAGCTATATCACTTATATTGGCAAGTATTTGAAGCTAAATCTTTCGTTTCGCGTGGATTTAAAGCTAAGCCTTCTACTTCACGTTGATTTGAACTTAAATCATGTTTTTCGCTGGATTTGAAGATAAATCGTTCGTTTCGCATGCAGTTGAAGCTAAATGATGTATATCACAAGTATTTGAGGGTAAACCATTTGTTTCGCATTGATTTGAAACTAAGCCTTCTACTTCGCATTGATTTGAAGCTAAATCATGTGTTTCGCTTGGATTTGTAGCTAACTCTTATGTTTCGCATGCAGTTGAAGCTAAATCATGTTTATCACGAGAATTTGTAGCTAAACCATTTGATTCGCACGGATTTGAAGCAAAGCCTTCTACTTCGCATTGATTTGGAGCTAAATCATGTGTTTCGCGTGGATTGAAAGCTAAGTCATGTGTTTCGCATGGATTTAAAGCTAACTCGTTTGTTTTGCATGCAGTTGAAGCTAAATCATGTATATCGCAGGTGTTTGAAGCTAAACCATTTGTTTCGCATGGATTCGAAGATAAGCCTTCTACTTCGCATTGATTTGAAGCTAAATCATGTGTTTCGCACGGATTTGAATCTAACTCGATTGTTTCGCATGCCGTTGAAGCTAAATCATGTATATGACAAGTATTTGAGCTAATCCATTTGTTTCGCATGGATTCAAAGATCAGTCTTCTACTTCGCATTGATTTGAATCTAAATCATGTTTTTCGCATGGATATCAAGCTAACTCGTTGTTTTCGCATGCAGTTGAAGCTAAATCATGTACATCACGAGATTTTGTAGCTAAACCATTTGATTCGCAAGGATTTTTAAGCAAAGCCTTCTACTTCGCATTGATTTGAATCTAAACCATGTGTTTCGAATGGATTTGAAGCTAACTCGTTTGTTTCGCATGCAGTTGAAGCTAAATCATGTATATCACAACTGTTTGAAGCTAAACCATTTGTTTCGCATGGATTCGAAGATAACCCTTCTACTTCGCATTGATTTGAAGCTAAATCTTTCGTTTCGCGTGGATTTGAAGCTAAGCCTTCTACTTCACGTTGATTTGAAGTTAAATCGTGTTTTTCGCTGGATTTGAAGCTAGCTCGTTTATTTCGCATGGAGTTGAACCTAAATGATGTATATCACAAGTATTTGTAGCTAAACCATTTGTTTCGCATGAATATTAAGCTAAACCATGTGTTTCGCATGGATTTGAAACTAAGCCTTCTACTTCGCATTGATTTGAAGCTAAATCATGTGTTTCGCTTGTATTTGAAGCTAAGCCTTCTACTTCGTATTGATTTGAATCTAAATAAAGTGTTTCGCTTGGATTTGAAGCTAACTCGATTTTTTCGCATGCAGTAGAAGCTAAATCATGTATATCACTGGTATTTGAAGCTAAACCATTTCTTTCGCAAGAATTCGTAGATAACCCTACTAATTCGCTTTGATTTGAAGCTAAATCATGTGTATCGCATGGATTTGAAGCTAACTCGTTTGTTTCGCATGCAGTTGAAGCTAAATCATGTATATCACAGGTGTTTGAAGCTAAACCATTTGTTTCGCATGGATTCGAAGATAAGCCTTCTACTTCGCATTGATTTGAATCTTAATAATGTGTTTCGCTTGGATTTGAAGCTAACTCGTTTGTTACGCACACAGTTGAAGCTAAATCATGTATATCACGAGAATTTGAAGCTAAAACATTTGATTCGCACGGATTTGAAGCAAAGCCTTCTACTTCGCATTGATTTGAAGCTAAATCATGTGTTTCGCACGTATTTGAATCTAACTCGATTGTTTCGCATGCCGTTGAAGCTAAATCATGTATATGACAAGTATTTGAAGCTAATCCATTTGTTTCGCATGGATTCAAAGATCAGTCTTCTACTTCGCATTGATTTGAATCTAAATCATGTTTTTCGCATGGATATCAAGCTAACTCGTTGTTTTCGCATGCAGTTGAAGCTAAATCATGTACATCACGAGATTTTGTAGCTAAACCATTTGATTCGCAAGGATTTTGAAGCAAAGCCTTCTACTTCGCATTGATTTGGAGTTTAATCATGTGTTTCGCATGGGTTTAAAGCTAACTAGTTTGTTTCGCATGCACTTGAATCTAAATCAAGTATATCACAAGTATTTGAAGCTGAAACATTTGTTTCGCATGGATTCGAAGATCAGGCTTCTACTTCGCTTTTACTTGAAGCTAAATCATGTGTTTCGCGTGGATTTGAAGCTAAGTCGATTGTTACGCATGCACTTGAATCTAACTCATGTATATCACAAGCATTTGAAGCTAAACTATTTGATTCGCAAGAATATTATGCTAAACCATGTATTTCGAATGAATTTGAAGCGGAATCATGTGATTCGCATTGTTTTGAAGCTGACTCGTTCGTTTCGCATGCAGTTGGATCTAATTATGTATATCAAAAGTATTTGAAGCTAAACCATTTGTTTCGCATGGATTCAAAGATCAGTCTTCTACTTCGCATTGATTTGAAGCTAAATCATGTTTTTCGCATGGATATGAAGCTAACTCGTTGTTTTCGCATGCAGTTGAAGCAAAATAATGCATATCACAGGTGTTTGAAGCTAAACCATTTGTTTCGCATGGATTCGAAGATAAGCCTTCTACTTCGCATAGATTTGAAGCTAAATCACGTTTTTCGATGGATTTGAAGCTAACTCGTTTGTTTCGCATGCAGTTCAATCTAAATCATGTATATCACAAATATTTGAAGCTAAACTATTTATTTTCGCATGGATTTGAAGCTAACTCGTTTGTTTCGCATGCTGTTGAAGCTAAATCATATATATCACAAGTATTTTAAGCTAAACCACTTGTTTCGCATGGATTCAAAGATCAGTCTTCTACTTCGCATTGATTGGAAGCTAAATCATGTGTTTCGCAAGGATTTGAAGCTAACTCGTTATTTTCGCATGCAGTAGAAGCTAAATCATGTATATCACAGATATTTGAAGCTAAATCATGTGTTTCACATGGATTTGAAGCTAACTCGTTGTTTTCGCATGCAGTTGAAGGTAAATCATGCATATCATAGGTATTTAAAGCTAAACCATTTGTTTCGCATGGATTCGAAGATAAGCCTTCTACTTCGCATAGATTTGAAGCTAAATCATGTGTTTCGCATGGATTTGAAGCTAACTCGTTTTTTTCGCATGCAGTAGAAGCTAAATCATGTATATCACAGGTATTTGAAGCTAAATCATTTGTTTCGCATAGATTCGTAGATAACCCTTCTGCTTCGCTTTGATTCGAAGCTAAATCGTGTGTTTCGCATGGATTTGAAGCAAAGCCTTCTACTTCGCATTGATTTGAGGCTAAATCACGTGTTTCGCTTGGATTTGAAACTAACTCGTTGGTTTCGCAAGCAGTTGAAGCTAAATCAAGTATCTCACAAGTATTTGAAGCTAAACAATTTGTTTCGCATAGATTTGAAGCTAGGCATTCTACTTCGCGTTGATTTGAAGCTAAATAATGTGTCTCGCTTGGATTTGAAGATAACTGGTTTGTTTCGCATGCAGTTGAAGCTATATCATCTATATCACAAGTATTTGAAGCTGAAGCATGTGTTTCCCATGAATATTAAGCTAAACCATGTGTTTCGCATGAATTTGAAGCTAAATCATGTGTTTCGCTAGGATTTGAAGCTAACTCGTTTGCTTAGCATGCAGTTGAGGCTAAATCATGCATATCACAAGTATTTGAAGCTAAACCATTTGTTTCGCAAGAATATTAAGCTAAACCATGTGTTTCGCATGCAGTTGAAGATAAGTCATGTATATCACAAGTATTTGAAGATAAACCATTTGATTCCCATGTATTTTAAGCTAAGCCTTCTACTTCGTATTGATTTGAAGATGAATCATGTGTTTCGCTTGGATTTGAAGCACAGCCTTCTACTTCGCATTGATATGAAGCTAAATAATGTGTTTCGCTTGGATTTTAAGCTAACTCGTTTGTTTCACATGCAGTCGAGTTAAATCATGAATATCACAAGTATTTGAAGCTAAACGGTTTTTTTCGCATGGATTCGAAGATAAGCCTCCTACTTCGCATTGATTTGATGCTAAATCATGTGTTTCGCATGGATTTGAAGCTGACTCGTTTGTTTCGCAGGCTGGTGAAGC